>NW_006399961.1:5082063-5098679 GCF_000299155.1 Elephantulus edwardii | reverse complement strand
CACCCATTTTGCATAATATGTCATGAGTTCCTTGTTTTTCGGAATAGTATTCCATTGTGTGAATATACCACAGCTTGTCTAGCCATTCGTTTGTTGATGGGCACTTGGGTTGTTTCCAGCTCTTTGCTATTGCTAACAAAGCTGCAATAAACATGGGTGTGCATATATCTGCTTGGATGATGGTTATGGTTTCTTTAGGGTAAATTCCCAATAGTGGAACTGCTGGCTCAAATGGTATTTATATTTCCAACTTTTTGAGAAAGCACCATACAGCCTTCCATAGTGGTTCCACCATTTTACACTCCCACCAACAGTGACTAAGGGTTCCAGTTTCTCCACAACCTCGCCAGCATTTGATGTCTACTGTTCTGTTAAATTTTGCTATTCTTACTGAGAAAGTAGGTCTTTTTTTCGTTTTATGATTTTGAGTTCTCTTTCACATTTTTCTCCCACTCTGTCCAGGATCTTCTATTATAATGTCTTCAGAATTGCTGGAAAGTTACTAGTTCTTCTGGTCTCGGGATCATGGAGGCGGAGGTTCATGTCTTCTGGGCTAATCGTTTCCACACCTCTTTGATTCTTCTCTGCTCCTCTTTCCTTTAAATGTTATTGCTAGGTGCTGTCTCTAGTCAACTCTGACTCATAGTGGCTCTATGCACAACAGATCTGAACCATGCCTTATTCTGAGCTATCCTTATGATCTCTGAAAATCTCTAGTCCACTGGTCATTGTGTCAATCTATTTTGTTGAGGGTCTTACTTTCTCTGACCCTCCACCTTTCCTAGCATGATGTCTTTATACAACGGTCCCAGATGACAGCATGTCCAAAGTGTGTGTCAGTTTCGCCCTCCTTGGCCCTAAGAAGCACGTCAGTTGTTCCTCCATGACAGACTTGTTCGTTCTTTTGGTTTTCCATGGAATAGTCAGCCCTCTTTCTCTCTTTTTTTTTAAACCATTACATAGTTTCAAAATATTTCCTTTAAAGATAGTTATTATAGAAATTTCTCAAAATTTAAATGTTTAAATAGATTAAAAAATTGTTTAAAGTCCTCAGAATGTCTATGAGGATAGTGAAGGGCCTGGAAGGGTTTCATTCTGTTGTATATATGGGATTGCTTTGAGTTAGAGGGTTTTTTCCTTTATCTAATAAACTTTTTAAATTGTGATTTTAATGGAAGTTCACAGAAAAGTTAGAATTTCTCACATTCATTGTTGCACATTTTACCCTCCTCCCTCATCATTGCACAATTATCTCCCCTGACCCAGTCCTCTTTCCAATGTACCTTTTATTCTGGGCTGCAGTTGTATGTACAATGCCTAATCACGTATTCCTTTGAAACAGTTCTTTCCTTCATCTGTTCCAATGTAGTGTTCATTAATTATCCCCTCTTTCCTTAGTTTCCTCCAACCCTGATATAAGCCCTGTTTTATAACAGTGGTGTTATGCAGTGTCCTTTTGTAACTGAGCTATTTCACTCAGTATGTCCTTGAAGGTTACCTTTGTTGTGTAATATTTAATGAGCTTCTTGATTTTTTTCAGTGATCGCGCTGCGTAGTATTCCACTGGGTGAATATACCAGTTTTTCTATCCATTCATTCATTTGTTGATGAACTCAGAACTCTTTTTCAACATCACTATTCAGTGGGAAGACCAAGGGTTTCACCTTAGATGTTGCTCATAAACTTTTAAGACCCCAGCTGCTACTCAGCAAAATAGGATGAAGAACACGATCTTCGTGGACTATGTTATGCCAGTTGACTCTGATGATCCCCAAGACTATGATCCTATGACTCCGAGCATGTAGATGTATTCCCTCAAGGTGCTTGGTTATAGTTAAGAAGTTCTTTTATATTTGCCCTCTGTATGCTCTATTATATGCTTAGATATGTACAGTCAATACACTTGCACAAATACCATCTGTCTAACCTACACATGCTTGCAAGTATATACCATTCACCTTGCCACACCTGTTCAGCTTGTGTGGCTAAGGATTTCCTTGTTGACTATGGTTATTACTATTATTGTAGGGTTATCTCCACGGTAATGTTACCTCTGTCCACCTTAACTCTTGTGCTCCTCCCAGTCTTTGTTTGCCTTGATCATTCTGTGCTGATGGCCCCCTTATTATATATTATCTCTTCCTTCTCCCAGGTTATGAGTTCTAGACATTTTTCCTCTCAAAAATAATCTACAATTCTGGATGTAGCAAGCCAGGAACCCTTAGACACTCTTGGTGGGATTGTAAAGTGGTACAGCCACTCTGGAAGTAAGTTTGGCATTTCCTCAGAAAGCTAAACATAGAAATTCCATATGACCCAGGTATTCTACTGTTTGGAATATACCCCAAGAAAATGAGAACTGAGGCACAAATGGAGACTTGTACACCAGTGTTCACAGCAGTGTTACCATTGCAAGAACTTGGAAATATTCATCCAAATGTCCAACCACAATTGAATGGAATGAGAAACTGTGGTTCATTCACAAAACGGCATACTATGCAGCACACATGAGTAATGAATTTTGTAAATCACAGCCTAACTTGGGAAGGACTGGAGACATTATGTTGAGTGAACTAACTCAGTCCCATAAGGACAAATATTGCGTAAGGCCATTATTGAAATTGTGTATGAGGATCCAAGGGGGGGAGCAGAGGGGTGAGGATGGGGGGAATAATCATAGGGTCTCACAATTTGATAGGTGGAGAAGTGGGGGGTGAAAGAAATAAGATCCAGTGTGAAAAACAATATATACGAATTTTGTAAATATACCAGTATAAAATTTTTTAAAAGGGGGAAAATAATCTACAATTCTAACAGCTCTGATTTAAGAGAAAAATCTAAGTTCTGACACCCATACAGAGCCCTTACAGTGCAATGGTTCCATGCCTGACTGCTAATCAAGAATACTGGTTTGAATCCACCCAGCCGCTCCACAGGAGGGAAAGCTGGCACTCTGCCAATGACTACAGCCAAGAAAAATACTATGGGGCAGTTCTCCTCTGCCACTTGAATTCACTGTAAGTTTGAATAGACTCAATGGCACCTAGTAAGAATACAGCTGTAGGAAGGAAGGAAGAAATGCTTTGGCAGAACCTAGTATACTGAAAGGAAAAGTGTGTTACAAAGAAAACATTGGGACAAAACTCCTCTCCGGAAAAGAATAAAATTATCCAAGGTTGTTTTGAGGGATTACACTTGAATAAAGAAAAGTGTGGTACAGACCAACAGGATTGTTCCTCACTGGGTTAATCATTGATTGCACCATCTCAAAATGAAGCTTTTCTCAGTGCAGTGTAAGAACAATTTGTAATAAGGGGGAAAAAGAGTAGCTTTTGTCTTCATCTTATCTCAAAAGTATACTACTTAGAGAACAAGACGGTATACTCCTGAAGAAGTATGAGCTGCAGTTGCTCAAAGATGCATTTGTGTTATTACAGTTGTATTCACAATGTATCTGAGCTGCTGCCTTACTTATCTGTCTCCAAGAACAAACTGTGCCTGAATCAAGGGCAGGCTCCCCTGTTTTATTTATCATCACACCCTAGCATCTAGTAGTGCCAGATGAGTAGCAGACGATTACCAACAGGAAAAGGAGACAGACGAGGATCTTAATCCCTTAAGAGCACAATCTGTTTCTCATATTGAGGAAAGCACTGATACCAACATGCACATACACTTTGTTTTATAATACACTGTGTAACACTGTAAATGAAAAAGGAGAAAATGAATAGATGTGGCTAAGGCCAGTCAACAGCTATTCAGCTTTTCTTGGGTCACTCAGTTCAGACACAAAAGCTTTTGTGTTCATTTAATTAGTCATGTGTGACCAGGTTACTAGAGCAACTCTCCTAACTACTTACCATAAAACTAGCAGAAATGAACAAATAGATGGTTTCTTAGGATCTCTGTCATTTCAAGACACTGTTTCTCGGTCACTGATGATGAAAGTCAGATGCCAGATAGCTGTATTAACTTGTGTGAGGCACATACATACATAAAAGATTAAAACAACTAGAGCAACATCCTCAGTGGCTTGGATTAGGCTGGATTCCAATCTTGACTCAGCTACTATTATTTAGTGTACAATTTTGGGCAATTTATATGTTCAGTAACTTTAGAAAGCTCTGGTGGCCTAGTGGGTAAGGAGTTGCACTGCCAACTCCAAGACAGGAGGTACAAATCTACCAGTTGCTCTGAAGGAGAAAGATGGGCAATCTTTTCCAGGGCAACTTACAGCCTCTGAAAACCCACTGGAGGGTCAGCTATGAGTTGGTTCTGGCATGGCAGTAATGACTGTTGCTCTGCTTTGGTTGTCCCAAGAACTTAATGTTGTTGTTATTGTTAAGTACCATCAAGTCACTTGTGACTCATAGCAACTCTATGTACTACAGGTCTGAACCCTGCTCTATTCTGTGCCAACTTCACTGTGTCCAACACACCCACCCCCATTACCCTAGTCATTGAGTCAATCCATCACACACATCCAGGGTCTTCCTCTCTAGTGCTGTCCCTCTCCAAGGACTGGTCCAAATTCAAGAGAATGAGTTATTAAAGCAAAGCATTTAGAAACAAAGATTGGCACATTAATTGCATGCTTTAGGTATTGGTATTGTTTTCATTCTCTGCACACAAAACAGAGCTGGATTCAAGTTCTTCTAGTCCCAAGTCTGTAAGTCCGCTTGGGAGGAAAAGTTGCACGAGGCACAAGCATATATAAAAGAATATGAAGTAAATATTCATTTCTTTCTGGTGGCCTCCTGGTAAGGAGTTGCACTGCCAAACTGAAGGCATGTGGTCTGGATCCACCAAGTGTTATGCAGGAGAATATTTCCTGCCTCTGTAAACACACTGGACAGTCTGTCTGCTATGGGTCAGGTCTGACTCGATGAGAACACAATAACCATCAATAAATACGGTCTGATAATTATCAAAGATCTTCCTTAAAGTTGGTTTCCTTTCTATATACCCATAGCTGATTGATTCTGGGTTATAGGGCAAGAGCAAAGTGTCTGAAGCAGTGACACATATTCTACCATAGAGGGAACATTAATATTTAGAGGCAATGATATTGCCTCTAAACTTTTTCCAACACAGCAGCTCAGTTATAAACCATGCAGACGTGATAGCACGTTCAACTTCCAAAGAACTTTGTGGATCGTCTGCTCTGAGTCTCTTGTTCTGTAAATGAGAAAAACGAGCCAGCACAGGGTGGAGATTAAGTGACTTGCCCAAATCACATGATGGTACTAGAGGCACGGTTAAAGGCAGCAGCTCTCTTGAATTGCTCATTCCTTCTTTTTTCTTGTTCTTCACAGCTGAGGACACCTTTTCAGACATTTAGAAACAATGTATATTCATTCCAGCAAAGGCTGAACATTTCAAATGTGATTTATCAGGGAGACTCAGAAAGTGCCACCTCCCTAATGTGGCTGGGCTACCTCCAAGCTTCACCAGGAAGGCAAAGGATCTCTGCATCTCAGTTTCCCAACTATGAAAAACTACGAAACAAACAAAACATCCTCTTCACAGAGATTGCTAAAAATGTCATACTTAGTATCTTTACATGTCACACAACAGGTGAGAAAATGAATAAAATGCTTTCTACTAAGGTCTCTGGTCATCTAATGAGAAAGTCCCAGAAGGCTAAAACGATAAAAAAGAAGCTTTTGAAAATGTCAATCAAACTATTAGATGTGAATTTGGCCCCTACCAAAAAAAAAAAAAAAGGGGGGGGTAGAGTGAGGAGTGGAATTATAGTTAGTTTAATATGAGCTGTCTCCTTCCATAAAGACTTATAGCCCCAGAAAGCTGACAGATGGTCGTTGTGCCTTAGAACCTGCTCTATGACATCCAGTGATTTCTGAGTATTTGCCTTCACCTGGAGCTGGGTGGGTCAGTTCATCAAAAATCACAGGGGAGGAGGTTACTTCACTCAAGGGATCATGTGTATCAAACTGGAAAAAGAGGGGAAACTCCGAATGCAAAGCAGGTCAATGCCATTCTAATTTTTCAGAGTTAAGGTAACAGTGGGGGCAGGAAGGGGGAGGAGATTTTTTAAAATGACCCAAGGCTAAGAACCAGGAGGATAGGTGTGAAGCTAGGGAAATGTTAAATGAAAGAGAACAGAGTTCCTGGAGTAAAGATGCAGTTATGAACTAAAATAATTTGACAGTCCTCTGCTATATTTACACACCAGCTATTATCTGTAGAGCTCAAAGGACTTGACTTCCCTCTCAGACGTGCTAATGATGTTCCCCCCTGTGTGAAAAGTAGGACAGGCACAGACATTTTCTTTTCACATCTGGGAAAACAGCTCCAAAGGGAGCCTGGTGGTACCTCTGGGAAGGAGATGCAGGTTCTCTGCTTCCTGTTCTGCCTCTCCTCAACATTTGTAGCAGCAATAATAGTAAACACGACTGCCTTCTTACTGGGAACCAGATATTGTCCACTAATAGCTTTAGCATTGTCTTACTGCTCCAACAATCCACACCAGACCTGAAGGCAAAATGGTGAAGCGCTCGCCTGCAAACCAAAATGCTGCCAGTTCAAAACTCATTCAGTCATCAGCAGGAGAAAGATGTGGCAGTCGACTTCCTAAAGCTTTGCTACCTTGGAAACCCTCTGGGGCAATTCTACTTGGTCCTCCTGAATCTTGATCGCTATAAATTGCAATCAAATGCCTGGCAGTATGTTAGGGTTTGGACCAACTTCCTGAGGCAGGTACAAATTATTATTTTCATTTTCCAGATGGCAAAACAGAGGTTCCAAAAAAGTTTAGATATTTGCCCAGGGAAAGGGTTGGATCTGCAGCCTGAGTCTCAGCTGCATGGGTCAGAGTCCTGACCCCATGATCCCCGCTGGAGGTCCCGAGGCTTTTCGGGGTTCCCCAGCTCTCTCTGGGGGATGCCCACACCCAGCCTCCGGGATCCCCTTGCAGGCACCCCGAGAGGTGGAAAGAGGGGCGCGGCCTTTACCCGGGGGATGGTGGGGCCTCCAGGTTCTCACCCCCGCGGGCGAGGGAGGCCAGGGCTGCGAGAGGTACCTGGGGGCTGTCCTGCAACGCCTCCTCTAGCAGGAGCTTGTCCACGGCGGGCATGATGCTGCACGGCCTGGCCGAGGGGCGGATGGAGCAGGGGGGCGGTGGAGCTGGAGGGCGGATGGAGCCGGGGGGCAGATGGTGGCTGGAGGGCGGGCGGTGCTGCCCCCGAGGGTGCTCCGGCCTGAAGCGACGAGGCGGACGCTCGGTGCCCACAGCAGCCTCGCGCGCGCCCACGCCTGGCCAGCCTGCACCGCCCGCCCTCCGGCCGGCCCCCTCCGAGCCCTGCCCCGGCCGAGCCCGATCAACAGGAAGTGTGGCGAGCGAGCGGCCGGGACACCGGAAGTGTGGCGAGCGCTAGGCCGGGAACACCGGAAGTGCGGCTGCCCTGCTTCCGGCCGTCCGGCGTCTGGGCGGGAACTGCGGGGCTCTCAGGCCCTGCTCCCTGCTCAGTAGGTGCTTGAAGTGTCCACCTCCTGATAAAAGGCCTGCAGTATTTTATTCCGGTCAGTGCATACAAACTCCAAGAAGGTTCACACCACAGTAAAATGATAAGGGTTTTTTCTTTTTTTTAATTATTAATTTTAATGAAAATTTAGAGATTTTGGATTTCCATTCATTGTTGCACTTTTCTCCCTGCCCACCCCTCCCCTCCAGTTCGTTCTTATCTTTGAAAAGTAAAAGAAAAAAATATATTTCATTGTTATACCATCCCTCCCCCACATCCACTCCACTGTGCAGCCTTCTTCTGGACTCCTGTCATGACGAGCAATGGTGTCTCCCTGGAGACTAAGGTGCATCTGACACAGGCCATGGTCTTTGCAATCACTTGTTATGCACCAGAGAGTTGGACAGTGACAAGGAGGATAGAAGGAGAATTGATGCCTTTGAGCTGGTGCTGGAGAAGAGTATTGAGGGTACCATGGACTGCTAGGAAAACAAACAGATTCATCCTGGAAAGGGTCAAATCGGGCTGCTCCTTGGAGGCAAGGATTCTGAGGCTCCATCTAACATACTTTGGACATGTAAGGAGGGACCGGTCCTTGGAGAGGGACATCATGCTTGGTAGAGTGGAGGGACAGCACAGGAGGGGAAGACCCTCTATGAGGCGGATTGATCCAGTGACTGGGGTAATCGGGATGGGTGTGTCAGAGGCAGTGCAATTGGCACAGGACAGAGCAGAGTTTAGGGCTGTTGTACATAGGGTCGCTATGAGTCACAAGCAACTCTATGGCACATAACAACAACAACAACATATCCCTTTTAAATGGTTCTCTTATCTGTTTCAATGGAGTATACATAATTTATCCCATCTTTCTCAGTCTATCCCCATGTGTTGCTAACTAGGAAGCCTTTTCAATCAAAAGAGTTAACAAAAAAGATTTTTGCACCAGAAGAGACTCGTCCCTGACTAATAATATTAATTGTTTATACAGCTAATATATTTTACTTGGATCCACAAAGCTACATCATGGTAACAGTAGTCAAGAAATCAAAAGGTGCATTTTATTGGAAAACTCTACAGTCAAGGATCTTTCTGAATAGCTAAAGAGCAAGTTTATCAGGTTAAAGACTAAGGTGCACTTGATCCAAACTATGCTTTCTTCAATTGCTTCTTATGCATGTGAAAGTTGGACAATGAATAAATATGAAAGGAGAAAAAAAGAATGCATTTGAATTGTGATATTGGAGAAGAGTACTTAATATCCTGTGGACTACCAAAATAACAAACAAATTTGTCTTAGAATAAGTTCAATCACGGTGTTCTTTAGATGTAAGGATGATAAAAATTTGTCTCACATGCTTGGGGATTTTGTTATGAAGGATCAGTCCTTGGAAATAGATATCATGCTGAAAAAGCAGAAAGGTCAGAGAGAGAGGAGAAGACCTCCTATCAAGATGGATTGAGTAAGTGACTGTAACAATGAGCTCAAGCATATTAGAGATAGTAAGGATGGTGGAAAATAGCAAAAGATTCAGATCTCTTGTTTATATGGTCCCTGTGAGTTGAAGTTGACTCAATGAGACCTAACAACAATAGAACAAGTAAAAATTGAGTTGTTGTTTTTTTTTAAAGATTATTGTAGTTAACTCTCTTGCCACTTTTTTTATGTAAGCAAACCTTCACCCATTTTCTTGACAAATCTTAATGCCTGAAGATTGTGGGAACAAAGGTCATTTTGATCTAAGCTGTTGTTGTTATGTACCATAGGGTCAGAAATGACCCATAGCTGACCATCCAGTCATGGGAGGGGATTGGCCACTCCATCCCTGCATAACAAGTTATCCATGATATGCAAAAGTAACCATTTGGGAAAGCACAGCTATTTGGGCTGGGAAGTAAAATTAGGTCTTGTCATTCTGATTATAGAGTTCTGGTGACCTATTGGTAAGAAGCTGTGCCGCAATTCCAAAGTCACACAGTCCAAATCCACCAGCTGCTCCATGGGAGAAGGAGGGGCAATCACTTATGTCATTTACTGCCTTTGAACATCAGATTGCGACTCAACAGCACACAACAGCGTCAGCATTATGATTCCTTTTATATTGTAATTTTGAGGACTTTCACAATGAAATGTTTTGAATTGAAATGGATAAACAATTTAATGCTATCATTTAACTAGAAAACCTTCACAACTATGGAGTCATGGTGACCACCCATTGGGTTTCAAAGGCTCTAAATCTTCAAGGGAGAAGACTGCTCATCTTTGTCCCTCGATGTTTTAAACCACCAAATATGCTTAGGAGGAAGTGCTATCAGGGTTCTCCTAAGATGCAAGGATGGTAAAACTCCATCTCACATACTTTGGGCATGTTGTTAGACCAGTCCTTGGAAAAAGACATCTAGTCTGGAATAGTGGAGGGTCAGCAAAAGAGTAGAAGGCCCTCAATGAGATGGATTGACACAGTGAATATCAAATAGCTCAAATATGTCAGAGAAAATGAGGATGGTACATGATAGGGAAAGATTCAGATACATTGTTCATAGGGTCCCTATGAGTTGTACTCAACAACACCTAACAACAACAACAACCTGCTTGACCTTTTAGGGAGCTCTGGTGGCCTAATAGTTAAGCAGTTGTGCTGCTAATCCAAAGGTGGTGGTGGTTGTTATGTGCCGTTGAGTAGCTTGCAACTCATAGCAACCGTATGTGTAATAGCTCTGAACCCTGCTCTATCCTGAGCCAATGTCAGTGTCTGTCGAGATCCAGTTAACAACCCAGGCAATTGTCTCCTGAGACTTACAGTTGCTTAAAAATCACTGGAGGATCAGCTATAGCAAGCTTGGTCAGAAGCAACTCGCTAGAGACAATGCCAACAAAACTCCTTAGTGCTGTCATTTGTTGTTGCATGCTCTTGAGTATAACTCACAGCAACCTTAAGAACAACAGACCTAAACCCTGTCCTTCTTTGTGCCTGTCCTGTGCTGTCTGCACTATTTCTGACACACTTGAGCCCATTGTTGCAATCATTGTGTCAGTTCATCCGGTTGAACATCTTCCTGTCTTTCTGTGACTCTCCATCTTCCCAAGCATGATGTCCCTCTCTAAGAAATAACCTCTCCTAGCAACATACCCACAGTATGTGAGATGAAGCTTTGCCCTCTTTGCCTCTGAGGAGCGCTCTGGCTGCACTTTCTCGAAGACATATATGTGGGAAGCCAAATATTAAGTTACATTTTAAACAAAATGTTTAATCAGGAATTGAGGGAAGCACAAATACAAGCTGGAATTCCTCTTGTGACAGATCACCAGAAATGAGTTGCTTCTTGCAGACAAGAAGCAGCTAGGGCTCCTTGCAGAGGGAGTATGAAGAGTCTGTACTTGTGAACTACTTGCTTCCTGAGATAAGCATAAGGTTGTGAGTAGAAAGATCCTAGCTTCATTTGCATAGAATTCTCCTTGTGATTTGCTCCCTGGTCATTTTCAATAAAGTTACAGAAAAACTATGTTCAGGGCTTCAGTCTTGGAGCTGTCCACCCCTGCCTTTATGCTCTCTGTTCTTTCCATTCTTGGTCTCCCTGTCTCACTATTTTTCTTAGTCCCAGATGATAATATATATCTGTTTTTAAGGCAGTCCGTGGGATATTAGGACTCTTCCTCAACACCACAGCTGAGAAGCATCAATTCTTTTTCTGTCACCTTTATTCATTGTCCAGTTCTCAGATGCATAGCAAATGATCGAAAATGTCATAGCCTACAAGCTTCACCATCCTTGCCTCTAAGGAGCACTCTTACTGCACATTCTCTAAGACCTATCTATTTGTTGTTATAGCAGTCCATGGGATGGATATTCAGGACACTTCTCCAATACCACAGCTCAAACGCTTTAATTCTTCTGTCATTCTTATTTATTGTCTTCAGATACATAGCAGGGATTGAAAAGACCACGGCCCAAATCAGACATGCCTTAGTATTTAAACTAACATCATTACTCTTCTGTAATTTGGAGACTTTCCCAATGCAATATATTTTTTTATTTCTTGAGTGCTGGTACTAAGGGTGATGATTGTGGATTCGAGTAAGATCAAATCACTGACAATTTAAATTTCAAGGAATTGAGACTTACAGAATTAATTGCTTGTTTAGAATGAAACCATTAATGAAAGCTAGAGGAAGGGAAGGAGAACCATCAAGTTGACAGTAGAACTTGACATGTTTTTAGGTCATAAACAAGTGTTTGAAAAGTTTCTTAAGGAGTCATATTTGTCCAGAGTCCCATGATGGTGCATTTATGAGATCAGCTATTTTCTACATGTAGATTTTACTCTTTCTTTAAGTAATAAGGCTTTTTGAGATAATTTAAGGAACCCAGGCAGTGTAGTGCATAACAAAAGGTTAGCAGTTCAAAACCACTGGCCTTTCTGAGGAAAAAGATGGGCAATCTCAGAAACCCAGTGGAGGGTCTTTGGGAGTGGAGCGCCAAATGAGGACAATGGGTGGATGGCTCATTTACTCTGGATATTGTGGCACATAATAACAATGAATGGTTTTCTATTCATGACATTCCTTTCCCAAGTGTTCTAATTATTGAAAAGAAATTTTCAACATACCTTCTTGTCTCTTTCTACTGTGCTATGCAATTATAGGTCAAAATGCAAGAGTTAATGATAGCTACCAAGCAAACAGTGATAGTCTTTCTGACTTTAAGAACAGTACAAGGGATGATTGTACCAAAAGAAAGAAATACATGCATTTGAACTTGAAAGTGGGAGGTAATATTCTCTAGGAAGCTTAGATTCTAGAACTTTAGGAAGAGCTCAGAATGCCTTTTAGGAGTCACCAAAACATATTTCATATATTTTATTTTCTGATTAAAGATTCTTCAAACAACAATATTTAAAATTGTTTAAACCATGTTCTTACTTTATGTCATTACTTTTTAGCATTGATTGCTACATTTGGGACAAAATAATCTTAGCAGGATATCTTGGCACCATTGGTATCATTTATAACATTGTTTCTCTGGGAAATACATCCTCAATTCAAAAGGACAACATTACAAAACAGCTCATGGAATGCAACATCTGTTAATTAATGAATTCCATGTGCTAATTATTTGATCATTCATTCATTTAAAAAGTGTTTATAAACAGCTCAATGTTAAGTACTTTGTCTTTTGCTTATTTTCTCTGCCTTTCTCATGATTCTCCTTTAGATTCTGAAGCCACATTGCATCTTTTTCCGTAGCTAATCTGTGTAAAAATATTTTTATGTAAATAACATGAAAATTTTAAGTATTACTAGATTTTACTAAGCTTTTATGGATGGAGATGAGTTTCATAGGTCTACTCAACTATGTGTGAAATTCTGGACACTTGAGACAATTCTGTCTGAAATTAGTGACAGACAGTACAAAGATGAACTATTGGAGTCACCTGTGTTCTCAAAGGAGAGAGAATATACTCTAGGGAATTGCAGATTTTTATTCATTGGAAGTCAGTAGGTAGATTGTTAATGTTATTGAACAAAATGTGTATGAATGTCTGAATGGAAAAAAGAATTTGTTTTGTATATCTTCACTCAAATCATAATAGATAGAAATAGTCTCTACAATGTTGTTGTTGTTATGTGCTGTCGAGTCGCCTGCGACTCATAGCGACCCTATGTACAACAGCCCTAAACTCCGCTCTGTCCTGTGCCAATCGCACTGTCTCTGACACTCCCATCCCAATTATCCCAGTCACTGAATCAATCCACCTCATAGAGGGCCTTCCTCTCCTGCGCCGTCCCTCCACCCTCCCAAGCATGATGTCCCTCTCCAAGGACCGGTCTCTCCTCACTACATGTCCAAAGTAAGTTAGACGGAGCCTCAGAATCCTTGCCTCCAAGGAGCCACCCGGTTTAACCCTCTCCAGGACAAATCTATTTGTTTTCCTAGCAGTCCATGGTATTCTCAGTACTCTTCTCCAGCACCACAGCTCAAAGGCATCAGTTCTCCTTCTATCCTCCTTGGTCATTGTCCAACTCTCTGATGCATAACAGGTGATTGCGAAGACCATGGCCTGTATCAGACGCACCTTAGTCTCCAGAGAGACACCACTGCTCTTCAGCACTTTGGAGAGGTCCCTAACAGCAGACTTTCCCATGGCAATGCGCCTTTTAATTTCCTGGCTGCTGGTGCCAAGACTGTTGACTATGGAGCCAAGCAAACTAAAGCTGTGTACAATCTTAATCTCTTCACCATCCATCCTGATGCTGCCGATTGGTCCAGTGGTGAGAATCTTTGTCTTCTTGACATTGAGCCTCAATCCATATTGTAGGCTGCAGTCCTTGACCCTCTGCAGCAGGTGCTTCAGGTCCTCCTCAGTTTCAGCAAGCAGGGTTGTGTCATCCACATAATGCAGATTGTTGATAAATCGTCCACCAATCCTGACCCCACATTTCTTCTCATAGAGCCCAGCCTCCCGGATAATCTGTTCTGCATATAGGTTGAAAAGGTATGGAGATAGGATGCATTCCTGGCATACGCCCTTCCCAATTTTGAACCATGCAGTGTTCCCTTGCTCTGTTCTGACGACTGCCTCCTGGTCCAAGTATAAGTTTCGCATTAGAACGATCAAGTGTTCTGGGATTCCCATTCTTCTCAGAGTCAGCCACAGTTTGTTATGATCTACACAGTCAAATGCCTTTGCATAGTCAATGAAACACAGATAGACATTCCTCTGGTATTCCCTGCTTTCAGCCAAGATCCATCTAACATCAGCTACAATATCTCTAGTACCACGACCCCTTCTGAAACCATCCTGGACTTCTGGTAGTTTTCTGTTGATGTGCTGTTCCAGTCGTTTTTGGATAATTTTCAGTAAAATCTTGCTTGCATGTGAAATCAGTGAAATTGTTCTGTAGTTTCCACATTCGGTTGGGTCGCCTTTCTTTGTATAAGTCTCTACAATAGTTGAGCTTTTTTTAATACTTGTTGTCATGAACCATCAAGTTGATTACAACTCATAATGATCCTGGAAAAGCTTGCACTGTCCTACACATCCTCCTGATCTCTGACGTACTCAAGAGTATTGTTACAGACATTGTGTCCATCTGTCTTGTTGAGGATTTTCCTCTTTGTCTCTCACCCTCCACCTTTTCTAAGGAATAGCCCCTCTTGACAACTTGCCTTAAGTCTGTGAGACAGTCTCACCTTTCTGGCCTCTTAGGAATGTCATGGTTGCCCTTCTTCCAAAACAGGTTTATTTGTTCTTTTGACCATTCACATTGGATATTCAGTACTCTGCCTCAGCACCACAATTCAAAAGCATCAATTCTTCTTTAGTCTTTCTTATTTATTGTCCAACATTCAGATTTCTGGGAACAATTGAAAATACAGTCACAATTGAATACAAAGCAATCGAAAATATTTCAATAGAGGAAATACAATAAAGAAACACAAATGGTACCACACAGTGATAAATGTGAGGACTCCTGGTGGCCCAGTAATTAGGTGATAAACTCTTAACTAAAAGTTTTAAAATAACCAATGGTTCCACAGGAGAAAAATGTGTCAGTTCATTTCTGTAATGATATGTTGTTGTTGTTATGTGTCATTGAGTCACCTGCTACTCATAGCAACCCTATGTACAACAGCTCTGAAGCCTGCTCTGTCCCCAGCTGGTCCCAATGACTCTGACACACTTATCCCCTCCCTCACCATTGCCTCACTTACTGTGTCAATCCATCTCATCCTGGGTCTCCCTCTCCTGTACTGTCCCCCCACCCTTTCCAGCATGATATCTTTCTCAGTCCCTCCTGGCTATGTGAGCAAAGTATGTGGTAGTGATAAACAGCTTTGGAAACCCTTTGGGGCATTTCTAACGTGTAAGATAAGTTTTTATGAACTGAGCCTGAATTTGTTTCCATGGGGAAGGATGGGAACAATAAATGCTATGAGGAGACTAGCTGGATAAAAACTAAAAGATGGTGGAAAGTGTGGTAATTAGGAAGGATTCTTTGAGGTAGTAAATACTTGAGTTGTCAGTTGTGTAAAACCAGTGAGCAAGCCAAGCCTGGTAGTAAAAAGCAGACTTGTTTATCAATTTGAAGAAGAGCAGAAAGACTAGGAAAGTGAGGCAGGGAAAGAATAATCAGAAGAGATGAAGCTGAAGGGGTAGCAAGCGGCAGATCATAGGGTCATTGAGTCTATAGTAAAACTTCAGGTTTTCTTCTGACTCTTGCAGGAAGTCATTGTAAATATGAAAGCTTAGTTACAGGATGTGCCATTTTAAAGAATCTCTAAAGTTTCTAAAGAGACTATTGCAATATTTTAGGCTAGAAATTTTGACGTCTAGGTATAGGATAGTGTAAAATAATAAGATATTGATGAAACCCGAATATATTCTAAAAACAGTCCTGAAAGTAAATGTTTTATGTAGAATGTGGAATTTATTTGTTTCTTGAGATGAGAATAACTGGGAAGATTTAAGCTAGGCATTTTAGGCATCAAAATGAAAGAGTTATGTGGGTAATTTGATATACTAGTTTGGAATTGAGGGAAAAGATTGAGGCTGACTGTGTAAATCTGGAGCTAATCAGTACATCTCATAGTTAACCCTCCATAGAGTTTTTTTAAGCTCTATGTTATTTAGAGGAAATTTCTCCATCTCTCTCCTGTGGAAACACCTTAGATTAGCAATGCGGCTTCTTATGGACTATGCGACCAGAGCTGAGCAACACATAAAATGGCCTTTAAAACACTGAGATGAAACCTCTTTGGGAATAAATGTTGTTCTTTATTGCACAACTCATTGCGACCCTATGAACAAAAAGCCCTGAAGCCTTTTTATAACTATCGTTGCTCAAAGTTCATAGAGTTTCCAGAGGCGTGTTGTTTAGGATGTGGGCACTATGTTGTTTAGGAAGTGAGCGCCACTTCTGCTTCCAATTGTGAATGAATATAGATAGGAAATAAGAGAGATGAAAGAATTTCTCATAATCAAGACCCTGCAGCTAATGAAAATCAGGAGACAACTAAAACATACTGGAGGCAAGGAAGGAACATTTCTAAAAGGGTAGATCCACTGTTTTAGACTAGATACTCTAGAGAAACAAAATTAATTGTTTCATATGTATATGTTTGTGTGTGTGTG
>NW_006399961.1:5062706-5081963 GCF_000299155.1 Elephantulus edwardii | reverse complement strand
GAGAGAGAGAGTGCGCAAGAGGGTGAGAGCGTGCACACTCTAGTGGCCTAGTGGCAAGAACTGTGCTGCAATTCTGAAGGCATGCAGTTCGAGGCCACTAGCTGCTCCATGGGGGAAGAATAGACAGTCTCCTCCCTTGCAATTAACTGCCTCTGAAAACCCGCTGGAGGGTCAGCTATGGTCAGTTCCAACTATATGGTACACAACAAATGTGTGTGTGTGTGTGTGTGTGTGTGTGTGTGTGTGTGTGTGTGTGGTGTTGTCTAGTTGAAATTGACCCATACATGATCCTCTGGCAGGTTTTCAGAGGCTGTAAATTACACTAGAAGATACTCCCTATCTTTCTTTCTTAGAGAAACTGGTGGATTTGAACTCCTTGCCTTTGGGTTAGTAGTATAACTCCTTACCGACAGAGTTTCATATACAAATATATTTGAGAGCATGTTTATGTCTCTCTGCATGTGTATATGTGTATGTATACATAAATGTGTGTGTATATATATATATTTATGTGTGTATGTGTGTACACACATACAGAAAGGAGGAGGAACAGTTGTAAGCAGACACTAGTGATTAGAACATTGAATGTGAGAACCATGAATGTAGGATTGGACATTGTTAAGAAAGATATGGAACACATAAATATTGACATACTACATATTGGCAAAATGAGATGGACTGACATGGGACATCATGCTGGAGACGAAAAGGTAAGGAAAAATAAGGGGCACTTTCAAAGTTAAAAAAGTCATTTCTAGATCCATCTTGAAATACAGTGTTGTCACACAGATTTAATGGATAAAGGTATACCTCAGACTTCACTGTGCTTATCAATCTTTGAGGAGACTGAGTTTGGTCAACTGTTAGGCTTGATATAGTTACTGCTGCCTTTGGTTTTCTCCAGGAATGAAGTATTCAGCACAGTGACTCAGTATTTTTAGTTACTTTGCATGGGCTGGTAGTACCTCTGTTATGCTTTCAGTTACAATCAATTCAAAACTATGTGTAACAGTTTTGGTACCTAACACTAGCTATGCATAATCCTGTGGCACAGTACACTTCCAAGCCACCAATGCAGTTAATATGCTCTCATAGTGGTTTTCTATACTATATGAAAATAGTCTTCAAGCCTTGGTTCTCTAATGCAGCTACCATAAAGAGGTTGATATTTTTATAGTGGTGTGTAATCTCCTTTTCAGGAGGCTTTTTATGGAAGGTAGAATTTGTAAAAGTTAGTATGCTTTGCCTCTCGACTGCATTAACATGCCACAGGCTCAGACTGTTTTTGTGTAAAGGATGTCAAAGAACGGCACTTTTTCTAAAGAGAAGTTTGATATTTTGTATGCTTGTTAAGAAAGTACAGTATTGGAAATTAAAGGTGGACAACTGATAATTGAAAAAAAAAAAAGTAATACAGTGTTGTGAATGACAGGATAAAATCCAATACACATACTAGGAAGTCCAGTGAATATCATTATCATTCAAATATATGCACCAACAACTAGAGCCAAAGAGGAGGAAACAGAAGATTTTTACCACATTTTGCAGTCAGAGATTGATTGAACCTGCAATCAAGATTCATTAATAATAATGGGTAACTGGAATGCAAAAATTGGGAACAGAGAAGAAGGGTCAGTAGTTGGAAAACATGGACGAGGTGACAGAAATGAAGATGGAGATAGAACGATAGAATTTTGTATGATCAACAATTTATTCATTGCAAATACTTTTTATAAGAAACAGTGTGTACACAAGGATTTCACCTGATGGTTATAGGAATCAGATAGATTACATCTGTGGAGAAAGAATCTCTGGAGAAGTTCAATATCAGCTGTGAAAACTAGACCAGATGCTGATTGTGGAACAGATATAAGCAAGTTCAAGCTGAAGCTAAGGAAAATGAAATCAAATCCATGGGAACCAAAATTTTTGAGTCTATGCCACCTGAATTTCAAAACCATCTCAGGAGGTTTGAGGCCTTGGAAACTAGTGAGCGAAGACCTGATAAGTTGTGGGAGGATATCAAGAACATCATCCATGAAGAATGCATAAGGTCATTACAAAGGCAGAGGAGAAAGAAGAGACCATGATGGATGGCAGATGAAACTCTGAATATTGCACTAGAGCACTGAGAAGGAAGGAAAGAAATCAAGGACCTGAACAGAAGATTTCAAAGGGAAGTGTGGGAAGACAGAGTAAAGTATTAAAATGAAATGTACAAAGAGCTGGAGTCCAAAAAATCAAAGGGGCTAAACTCACTCAGCATTTCTTAAGCTGAAGAAACTGAAAAACAAATTCAAACCTCAAGTTGCAATATTTAAGGGTGTTTGGGCAGAATATTAAATGACCCTGGAAGCATAAAAAAGACCTAAAGAGTAGATAGAGACATTGTACCACAAGAAATTGGCAGACACAGAAAAATTTCATGAAACAATGTATAAGCAAGAGAGTGAGGTGATGAAGGAAGAAGTTCAAGTTGCTCTGAAAGAACTGGCAGAAAACAAGGCCCCAGGAATTGATGGCTCACCAATTCACATATTTCAGCGAACTGATGCTGCCCTGGATATGCTCACCAAACTGTGTCAAGATATCAGAAGGACAACCACCTGGCCAATTGACTGGAAGAGATCGATATTTGTTCCCATTCCAAAGAAAGGTGACCCGACAGAGTGCTTAAATTATTTAACAGTATTATTAATATAATATGTAAGCAAGATTCTGCTGGAAATTATACAAAAACAATTGGAATAGCACATCAACAGAGAACTGTTAGAAGTGCAGGCTGTATTTAGAAGAGGCCGCGATACTAAGGATATTATAGATAATGTTAGATGGATCTTGGCTGAAAGTAGAGAGTACCAGAGGAATGTCTGTGTTTCATTGGCTATACAAAGGCATTGTGACTGTGTAGAACACAACAAACTGTGGCTAACTCTGAGAATAGGAATCCTAGAACAATTGATAGTGCTTAAATGAAACCTATACTTGGACCAGGAGGCAGTCGTCAAAACAGAGCAAGAAAACACTGAATCGTTCAAAATTGGGAAGGGTGTATGACAGGGATGTGTCCTGTCTCCATACCTTTTCAACCTGTATGCAGAACAGATCATCTGGGAGGCTGGGCTGTATGGGAAGAAATGTGGCACCTGGTTTGGAAGAAGACTCATCAACAATCTGTGTTATACAGATGCTTACTGAAAGTGAGAAAGACCTGAAGCACTTGCTGCAGAAGGTCGGGGACTGCTGCTTTCAATTTAGATTGAAGCTCAGCATCAAGAAAACAAAGATTCTCACCACTGGGCTAATTGACAGAATCATGATAGATGGTGAAGAGATGAGATTGTTAACAGCTTCAGTTTGCTTGGCTCCACAATAAACATTCCACAAAGAGCAATGATGTCAGTATGGAGACTAAGGTGCACTTGATACAGGCCATGGTCTTTGCAATTACTTGCTATGTGTCAGAAAGCTGGACAGTGACTAGGGATTATAGAAGATTAATTGATGCATTTGAGCTGTCATGCTGTAGAAGAGTGTTGATTAAAACATGGACAGAAGAACAAACAGGTTAATCCTAGAGAGGGTAAAACCAGGCTACTTCTTGGAGACAAGGATTCTGAAGCTTCGTCTCACACACATTGGACATGTTGCAAGGAGGGGACAGTCCTTGGAGCAGGATGTCATGCTTGGGAGGATGGAGAGACAATGAAGGAGAGGAAGACCCCTCAATAAGATGGATTGATTCAGTGACTGGGGTAGTGGGGGTAGGTGTGTCAAAGACAATAAAATTGGCACAGGATAGAGCAGGGTTTAGGGCTGTTGTATATAGGGTTACTATGAGTTACAAGTGACTTGATAGCACATAACAACAACGTACATATGTAAATACTTTGATATATTGATATATAAGGGAGCTCTCGTGGCCTAATGGTAAGGAGTTGTGCTGCTAATCCAAAGGCCAGTGGTTTGAATCCACCGGCTATTCCAAGGAAGAAAGATGGGCAGTGTGTTCCCATGAGATTTACAGCCTCTGGATACCATTGGAAGACTAGCTCTGAGTCTGTTCTGGTTTGATGGCACACTAAAACAACAACAACAACATTGCTGTTGAGTTGATTCTCCATCTGCTTTCGGAGGACATAAATCTCTATGGAGGAAACTGTCTTCTGTGGAGCAGCTGGTGCATTCAAACCAATGACATTTCACTTAGCTGCATTCAGAAGAGGAATGAGGAATATCATTGTTGATGTCAGAGAGATCTTGGCTGAAAGCGAAGAATATCAGAACGATGTTTACTTATGGGTTTGGTTAGTATGGTTTTTTTTTCTATGCAGAGGCATATGCCTGGGTGGATCATAAGAAATTATGAGTAACATTGAGAAAATTGGACTCCAGAACATAAAATTGTGCCCCTGAAAAACCTATACATAGGCTAAAAAGCACTTGTTGGAACACAGCAGGGAAATGTGTGGTTTAAAATCAGCAAAGATGTGCATCAGAGTTATATTCTCTTTCTATGCATTATCAATCTGTAAACTAAGCAAATCATTCAAGAAGCTGGTCTCTGTGAAGACGTGTATGGTATTAAGATTGGAGGAAGACTCATCAACAAGCTGTGTGGTGTAAGAGACACAACTTTGCTTTTAGAAAGTGAAGAAGACTTAAAGTTCTTGCTGTGGAAGATCAAAGACCACAGCCTTTCACACGAATTACATCTCAACATTAAAAAAACAAAGACAAAGGTGTGTCTGATCCAGGCTTTGTTTTTACTTACTATGCATTAAAGAGCTGGACAGTGACAGGATTACAGAAGAAGAATTAATGTCTTTGAGTTGTGGTGCTAGAGAAGAGTATTGAGCATACCATGGACCGCCAAGAAAGCAAATAGGTCTGTCTTGGAGAGGGTGAAACCATATTTCTCCTTGGAGGCTAGGATTTAGAAGCTCTGTGCCACATATTTTGATAATGTAGCCAAACGAGATTAGTCCTTGGAAAAGGACATCATGCTTGGAAGGGTGGAGGGACAGCGCAAGAGAGGAAGACCCCAGGTGAGATGGATTGACACAGTGACTGTAGTAATGAAGTCAGGTGTATCGGAGATGGTGAGATTGGCTCAGGATAGGGCAGGGTTCAGAGCTATTGTTCATAGGGTCGCTATGAGTCATAGTCTACTCGATGCCACATAACAACCACCACCTTTGGTTTTGCAGCACAACTCCTTACTCACTAAGGTAGGGAGTTAGAGAGAGAAAGGATGACTGTCAACAAGATGAATTGATACAGTGACTGTAAAAATGGGCTTGATTGTGTTGGAGAGGGTGAGGATGGTGCAGGATTGTGCAGCATTCAGGTACATTTTTCATAGAAGTTGTTATGAGTGTAGTTGGCTGGATGACCCTTAACAACTGTGAAGGTCATTGCGGACCTTGGTAAGTGATCTCAACAAGCATAATTTTATTTGAAAACAAGATGCAATGTTTTCAAGAACAATGAAGTGAAGTATAATTAACAAATACAGACAGTTCTTTCAAGAAGTTTTGCATTTAAAGGAGAAATGATAAAAGTGAAAGTAACTGCATGAATTGGTGAAGAAGGGAAATTACTGTTACTGTGTCTCCTAAGCTGGGAGACATTGAAGATTCGGGGCAACATAATTAACCATTCTGAACTTCCGTCACTTATCTGTTGTATGGAAATTATGGTATTGATTGCATGCTGTTTCTATTAGCAAATATCTAAATATCCTGTATTAATCAGGACTCATCCCATTGCAAATGATAGACATTCCGGATAATTTAAGGAAAATGTAAAAGGCTAGGATGGTATATGGGGAGGATAGGTTGGGTTTCAGAGGTTGACTTCTGAAGAGACTAATCCAGTATAGTGGGTGTGGGGATGAAGATCTTGGGAGGAGAAGGATACAAATGCAAGGGGCAAATCCTTGAACAGATGAAAGGGAATGGGATCCAACCGAAGCGGTGAGAACGACTGTAGATGGAAGCAGGAGCAGCACTTTCAGAGTGATCCATGTGACCATACACATGTGGGAGCATGAAGAAGCTTCTTTTCCAAATGCTTTTATATTTGAAGTAAAATACAAATCAGTGTGACCAGCTCAAAGTCATGAAAGGGAGAGGATGCTGGAGGCTTGAGGAGACAACACATATAGCATGGTCATCCTGGAGAATAGAAAGTGAACCATATATATAGTATCATTTTACAGATGCAAGGACTGAGGCTCAAATGAATGACATACAACAGTCAAGGTTTAGACATCTAATAATACGTGAAGAATACAAGGATGCATCGTTTAAATCAATTTAGATAATATCTGACAGCACTTGTGTGTATGGTTCCTTAAGGTGTCTTTTTTTTTAAAAAACATTTGCTTTATTTCCCCCACCCCCACCCCCCATTTCCTCCTAGTGGCTATAAGACAACAAACCAGACTCTAGGAGCATCGGACCACATTGAGATGAACACAGGTAAGGCTGAGCACTAAGTTCCAAGTGTGGGCTCTCAGGCTTTGTCTGGTGGGCAGGTAGGGTGGATGCGCTTTAGTCCTTCCTCCCCATTTGCTGTCTCTCACTTGTCTCCACTGCCACGGCCCTGTTCCTCTAGCATCTGCAGCATCTAGCACCTGCAGAAGTGACAGGAACAGCAATGAGAAGGGAAAAGTGCTGCCAGAGTGCTCCTTAGAGGCAAGAATGGCAGTTTCATCTCTCAGACTTTGGGCATGTTTTAGGAGAGGCTATTCCTTGAAAAGGGGTATCATGGTTGAAAAGTTGGAGGGACAATGAAAGGGGAAGACCTCCAACAAGATGGACTAACAAAGTGACTGTAGCAATGGGCTCAAGTATGTGAGATGATGAGGATGGCACAGGATAGGGCAGGATTCAGGTCAGTTGTTTATAGGGTCAATATGAATTCACATTATGAACTCTAATAGCATAATTATTTTTCAAAAGCTTGCCATAGAAGATCAAGGACTATTGCCTTTAATATAAATGACATTTCATCATCAAGGTTATTCCTTGAAGAGGGACATCATGCCTGGGAAGGTGGTGGAACTGTGGAAGAGAGGCAGGAAGACCCTTAAAGCAAGTGGAAAAATACAGTGACTGCAGAAATGTGTTCAAGTGTGTCAGAAACTGTGAGGATGGTGCAGGGTGTAGTCTGTTGTTCATAGGGTCATTATGAGTCATACTTGACTCAACAGCATCTTACAACAACAACAATGGGCCAACCAGGCTAAGCACACATTTTCTCTATGTTGCTTTAGGTTAATTTCATTTCTCTTTTCTCTGTCTACTTGTGGGCTTTGGTATGTTTGGGGTTTTTTTTATGTTCTTTTATTATATTTATGTCTTATTATTATTTACTATCTTATTTATTTATGTATTTCTGTGTCTCTTCTCCTGATGTAGTTGTGGTCCCCTAAATACAAAACCTTACTCCACAAATTTTTATTTATCACCAAACCAAGGCATGACTCCTTAACAAGATTTCAGTCAAAATTTCCTCCATATATAGAGGAATTCATTACAGTAACCATAGGGATCAATTTGGTTGAAACAAATGAGAACATCTACTACCTGTCTGTCAGTTTGTCATGCTATGGTGGCTTGTGTGTCACTTTGATGCTGAAAACCATGCCACCAGTACCTGAGTGAAATATCTCAGTCACAAAAGGACAAATACTGCATAGTGCCACTGTTGTAAAACAGTATTAACATTGGGGTTGGGGGGAGACTGAGAAAGATGGGATAAATTATGTATAGTACATTGAAACAGATGAGGGAGAGAACTGTTTAAAAGGGATATATGATTAGGTATTATTGTCATGACAGAAGTCTAGAACGAAGGCAGCCTAGTGAAATGGACTTGTGGGGAGGGATTGTATAACAATTAAATAATTTTTTTCTTTTACTTTTCAAAGAGAAGAACAAACGGGGTGGGGGAGGTTGGGTAGGGGGGAAAGTGCAACAATGAATGAATGAAAATCCAAAGTCTCTGTAAACTTTCATTAAAATGAATAAAAAAAAATACCAATGGGATCACAGACTGTGAATAGAGTTCAGTGGAACTTCCAGACTAGGACACACTTAGGCATAGTGAATCTGTCCAAAGGGACCAATACCTTGAGAAGGACGTCATGTTTGGGAAAGTAGTTGTTGCTGTGGTGGACCGTCAAGTTGGAACCATCTCATTGCTGATCTTCTCATGGTTTTCAGCGGCAGTAACTTGTACATCATTTCCCTGTGGAGCAATTGGTGGATTCAAGTCACTTGCCTTTGGATTGGCAGTGCAGCCTCTAATCACTAGGCCTCTGTAGTTCTCCATTACAGAAGTAGAGGGTCAGTGAAAGAGAGACAGTCCCTCAGTGAGATGGACTGCATCAGTGGGTCTGAGCATGGCGGAGATTATGAAGCTGGTGCCAGAATGAGTAGGGTTTTGTTCTGTTTTATATATGGGTTTTATATATGGCTATGAGTCAGAGCTGACTCGCCACACCTAACAACAACTCAGATAAAGAGTTCTTATAGACTACTGAACGAAATGTAAAATGGCACAGTTGGAATGGAAAGCAGTTTCTTAGAAAGTTAAACTGAAAGCTGTCAGATGACTCAGAAATCTTAGTCTTCAGTATATGCTCAGGAGAGTGGAAAACATAGGTTCATTCAAAAGCATGTGCACAAATATTCCTAGCAGCATTATTCCGTCAGCCCCAGACTGGAATCAGGCCAAAGGTTCCTTCACTAATGAATGAATGAACAAAATGTGGTATGTCCATAAAGTGGAATTTGACCACAAAAAAGGTGACAAACTTTCAAAATATTGTGATAAATGAACAATATTACAGTAAGTGAAAGGCGACAGACATGTTGCTACATATTATTATTAAAACTGTATGAAATATCAAGACAAATCTGTATGAAGAGAAGGTAGATTTGTGATTGCCAGGGGATTGAAGGATTGCGTAGGGTTTGTTTTGGTAACAGCCAAGATCTCGAATCAGATAATAGTGATGGTTGGAAAACTAAGTAATGGTACTAAAAACACTTAATTGAACACTTCAAATGGTGACATTTGTGCTATATGAATCATATCTCAAGAAAAAGAAACTTAAAACTTGTGAATCAAGCATTCTGTCCCTGAAAAAGAGGAGAGAGAAAAAAATACTTGCTAGCAAAGATTTCTACCACAATTCCATAGAATGAATTAGTCAGGAAAGATTCTCTTGAGAGCATAAATTAATGGATGAAAAAGAAAAAATAATTCCATAAGGAGAACACAACAGTAAGCAGAAAAGCTGGCCTGAGTAAAGGGCGCAGAAGAATATTCTCAAGACTCGAAGCCTTAGATTTTGTTTGTCCCCTCCTTGAGACTCTGGCTGGGGAATTAAGACTCAACTTTCCATTTGAACTCATAAAACAAGGAATGCTTTAGGAAAATACTATTTCAGTAATAAGGTCACTGGCTTTAAACTACTACAAAATTAGCAACTAGGCCCTCTGCTACCAGTGACTTTTCAAATGGAAATAATAAAAGTCTGGGAAGTGCTCCAGAGAAATCATTATCTGACCCTCATAACATTTAGTTACTGAGCAAAAAAGTTGGAAGGTATATATAAAATGAATTACCTAAAATGAAAAACCTCAGGTTTATACTGAAGAATGTTAACAATGATTTCAAATCCATCAACTCTGGTGGAGATGAAGAATAAGGAATATACTATGGACTACAAGAAAAATTAACAAATTTCTCTTGGAAGAAGGATAGTCCTTGGAAGCAAGGATGGTAAGACTTCTCCCCATGTACCAGGAGGGGCCTCAAAAGAAAGAGATTTTGCTTAGTAAACTATACGGTCATATCTGGGAGGCTGGGCTCTATGAGGAGAAGTGTGGCATCAGGATTGGTGGAAGATTCATCAACAATCTGCATTATGCAGATGACACAACCCTACTTGCTGAAACTGAGGAGGACCTGAAGCGCTTGCTGCAGAAGGTCAAAGACTGCAGCCTCCAACAAGGATTGAGGCTCAATGTCAAGAAGACAAAGATTCTCATCACTAGGCCAATTGGCAGCATCGTGATGGGTGGTGAAGAGATTGAGATTGTTCACAGCTTTAGTCTGCTTGGCTCCATGCTCAACCTCCTGCTCACCAGCAGCCTGTCAATTAAAAGATGTATTGCAATGAGAAAGTCTGCTGTTAGGGACCTCTCCAAAGTACTGAAGAGCAATGGTGTCTCTCTGGAGACTAAGGTGTGTCTGATACAGGCTATGGCCTTTGCAATCACTTGTTATGCATCAGAGAACTGGACAATGACTAGGGAGGATAGGAGGAGAATTGATGCCTTTGGGCTGTGTGTGGTGTTGGAGAAGAGTAATGAATATACCATGAACTGGTAAGAAAATGAACAGATTTGTCCTAGAGAAGGTTAAACCAGGCTGCTCCTTGGAGGTAAGCATTCTGAAACTTCATCTGACATACTTTGGACATGTTGCAAGGAGGGACCAGTACTTAGAGAAGGACATCACGCTTGGGAGGGTGGAGGGACAGCGCAGGAGGGGAAGACCCTCTATGAGGTAGATTAATTCAGTGACTGGAATAGTGGGGGTAGGTGTGTCAGAGATGGTGGGATTGGCACAGAATAGGGCAGAGCTTTGGGCTGTTGTACATAGGGGCAAGCGATTTGACGGCACATAACAACAACAACAGACTAGAGGGACAGCGAAGATGAGAAAGCTCCTCATGAGATAGACGGACGTTATGGCTGAAACTCTGGGCTCACATGCAGCAGCTATAGTAAAGACGGCGCAGGATGAGGCATTGTTTCACTTTGTTGTGTGTGAGATTGTTGACGTCAGTCCACTGGCAACTTAACAGGGACAACCTGATGGGAGTAAGCATGACGGAGACACCACTCCAGGAGAGGATCAGAGAGTCAATCCAGTTCAACTTTATTAAGAGAAGCACTGCACTTATATACACAGGAAGACAGGATAGGGTGGGCTTACAGACGTGGGACATGTGGATTGGTCAGGAGAACCTCAGCCTCCTGTGGACCACTCCCAGCTCAAGACACAGGCAGCTGTCTTCCCAGGTGGCAAGCTGTACGTACAGCCTGTACAGGAGAGCTTTTTTAACCCCATATTAAAGGCTGTTGGGAGGCTTGCACCTGTCTGGAGCTCAGGCGACCTGTCCTGGCCAGATGCCTTCTGTTCCTCCCCAACATTCCGCAACACGAGTGTGGACTAACTCAGTGGGAATGCAGATCCTTCACATGAAAGGAAGAAAAAAGGTGATGTCACATAAAGATGATTAACTTGAGAATTAGAGCGTCGTTTGAGTTCCAAGAGTACTATTTTCTAGATAGGAAAACTTGTCAAGTTTTAAAACTTTCAGAGCCTCATTTTGTGTCTTTATAAAATAAATGGGAATGATAGTACCTACCATAGCTGCTTCCATTGAGATCTACGTTTGTGTCCTCTATTAATTAGGACTTTTTCAGTTGCAAATGACAAACCTACCTCCAGCTAGCTTCAGGAAAACATGAAAGGTTGGGAGAGAATGTGGAGGGGGCTGGATTTCCTAGGAAGGCAAAGATAAAGCTGAGAAGGGACTGGAGCTTGGAACTCAAAGCCCTTGAGGCTTCCTCTCCACCACTCCTCCAGACAACTTTTCTCTAAGTAGCTTCATTCTCTCAAATCATGTCCCAAAATCACTGGAACTATGTCTACTGGCTCACTTCTAGCTCACGAGTGATAAGTGTTAGGCAGCTTTGAAAAATCCTTTGTAATTATTTTGGTTAAACTGGTTTAGGACACCTGCCTCTCACACCACTAACTCTGTGCATGCAATTATGCATGATGCATGTGTGTGTGGAGAGAGAGAAACACACACACACACACACACAGAGAGAGAGAGAGAGAGAGAGAGAAACACACACACAGAGAGAGAGAGAGAGAGAGAGAGAGAGAAAGAAATGAGGTACCATGTTGAGTCTAGCCTAGGTGAAGAGCACATCACTGTAGCCAAAGGAGGTACAATCTATTAACACAAGGAGTTGGGGAGTCAGGTACTGTATACCCAGACAAACACCCTAACGCACACTGCAGGCCAAGCTTCATCCTCAAGCCATTACTCTCCCTCCCCCATCCCAACTCTCTCTTCCTTCTATCTCACATCCCAGTAGATGATTCTACACAGCAGTGAAGGCATAAATCACGGAGTTGAGCTGTATCCCTCACTCTCGCTTATCTTCTACTTGGAAAGGGTACACCTTAAATTTTCACACATCCAGCTGATTTTCTCCATCCTTTCTGTCTTTAGCATATGTTAGAGATAGAATTAGGTAAGTTTAGCATAAACAAGTGGAACTCATGTTAGCCCCTGCGAGGCAAGGGGTCCAATGAGGTGGCTGACTGACTGGAGCCAACCACTGTGAAAAGCCTTTCCTCACACTCCTTACTCGAGGGGGAAATGACCTGTCATGGTCTTTGGGATGTGTTTTTGTAATAAAACTATCCTTGTTTTAACTTTTGATTTTATTTCTTTGCCTTACCTTTTGTTTTTGGTCGAACAGTCTTCTAGGTCGTATAGCCCTAGTTTGTTCACTTGCTGTACAGAAGTAACTCGTGGTTGCTGTGAAGCTGAACACTGTGACCCTGATGTGTCAAATGAGATAGTGGTTACTCATGGTGGACGGTGTTTGGTGGAGCTCCCTGAATAAAACAAGCTTGGAAGCAGGAGTGGCATCCACTTCTGAAATAGCTTGCCTCCCTAACCCTATGAACCTGGAGAAAGAATGAAAGTTATACAAGTGTTCAGGTCTTTCGTTCATAGGGTTGCTATGAGTCACCTACGACTCGACGGCACTTAACAACACCACTACCACCTTACCTCTTAACTGCATACTCTAACGAAGGCACAGCTCATGCCAGGATCATTTTTGATCATGACAAAACTAGGAGATTGTTACTTTTCTTTATCTTCCACTTGACATAAGTCTTTGAGTGAAGAAGACTAAGCCCAGGTAATCTCTCTGCACGTAACGGCGTCTACCTTGCTGTTCTTTGCCTGCGGGACTGTAATAATGTCCCTTTTGCTCTTTGTTACTACTCCCTCTGTCCTAACTTCCATACTCTGATGGGGAGGCTTATTTTTCCGAAATGATAATCAGATCATGATTCTTCCATATTCAAGATCTATCAATGGCTCCACATCAAAACTGGCACATACTTTGTGGGAGGGACTGCAATATGAAAATGTGGAGACCCTTGTTCAAAAAGGAAGGAAAAAAAATGCTGTTGAAAGTGCTAATATATAAAGCCTTTCCCCTCTGTTTACATTTGACAACAGCATTAATTTTCTATTTAGTGCTGTTTTAGATAAAGAAAAAGGAAAACTATTAGCATGAATTGTATAATTCATCTTTAATTTGTGCAATACCAGGTTTAAATGCAAATATAAGAGAATTCATCTAATTTATGGAGCCACAGGATTTAAAAAAACCCCATAATTTCTGTTTTACAGACTATATATGCATATGTAGTTTGTTCTTACCTTAACAGTAGAAATGCTTTAAAAAAATTCAACTATTTTATCTCATGTCTTCATATGCATATTTTCTATCCTGGAGAGGGTTAAACCAGGCTACTCCTTGGAGGCAAGGATTCTGGGGCTTCGTCTGACATACTTTGGACATGTTGTAAGGAGAGACAGGTCCTTGGAAAGGAACATCATGCTGGGTGGGGTAGAGGGACAGCGCAGGAGGGGAAGACCCTCTATGAGGTGGATTGATTCAGTGACTGGGGTAATTGGGATGGGTGTGTCAGAGGCAATGCAATTGGCACAGGATAGAGCAGGGTTTATGGCTGTTGTACATAGGGTCGCTATGAGTCGCAAATGACTCGATGGCACATAACAACAACAACTTTATGGAAGCTAGAAGCTTCTAGGATATACTTGGCTCATACTTGCTGAACTCCTGCATATAGTGTTCCCCGAAGCATTCCATGCTCTTAGGGCTTTGTGAACTATATGTGAATAATGAAACAAAACAGTGCAAATATGAGCCTATAAAAAACTACAAGTACAAAGAGAATTTAGTAATAAATTCAAGGTGAACAAGAGCAGAGCATTAAACTAAGAATGGACTGCTTCTGAGCAAAGCTACTTAGTCCAGAGAGCCAGGCCTGTGCCCTGTTTCCAATAGAATGAGTTTAGTCTGCTTCAAATGAAATACTGGGTCTTTTGTTTTTAGGCTTAAGCGTCATCCCTTTGCTTTCTTCATTCGCTACCCTGCCTTCATTGCTCACTAAAGCATTTGCTCTAGCAAGGGTGAGTTTGCAGTCCTTTCCCACACTGTTCTCATTATCTGACATGCCTGAGAACCATTCCTCTCTTCAGCGCGAAGGCCACCTCCTCTGGGAAGACTTCCTAGACTCTCCTATCAAGATTAAGATTCATTTCCTGCTTTCTGTTCTTAGACAACCTTGTGACCAACAGCTACAGCATTTTCATGGTTTGTGTCTCTCCATCAGATGTAAACTGCTTAAGGGAAGGCACTTCCTCATTTCTCCTATTTAAGATTTCTCATGTCCAAGGGAGCTCTGGTGGCCTAGTGGCAGGAAGCTGCACTGCAATCCCAGAGGCACACAGTTCAAATCCACCAGATGCTCTGCTGGAGAAGGAGGGGCAATCTCCTCCTTTACCAATCAGATCTGATTTGAACACACACACACACACACACACACACTTCCCATGTCCAGTAGAATATACAGCATGTAGGGAGATAGAAACAAAATATCTATGAAATGAATAAAAGAATACAGCAATGCTTGGCACACAATTAGGGTTTGTTCATTAATTGAGTCTTCCAAAAGCTGGGCTCTATAAAGAAAAATGTGGCATAAGGATCAGAAAAAGACTCATCAACAACCTGCATTTTGCAGATGACACAACCTTACTTGCTGAAAGTGAGTAAGACCTGAAATGCTTGCTGTAGATGATCAAAGATTATAGTCTTCAATATGATTACAACTCAACATCAAGAAGACAGAGACTCAACATCAAGAAGACAGAGACCCTCACCACTGGTCTAATAATAGGTAACATCATGATAGAGAAAGGATTGAAACTGTCAATGACTTCTTCTTACTTTGATCCACTACCAATACTCTTGGTATCAGAAGTTAGGAGATCAGGAGGTGCATTGCTTTGGGTACGTCCATTGCCAGGGACCTTGCCAAAATACCAAAGAGCAATGTTATCACTTTAAAGACTAAGGTATACTTGCTTCAGGACATGCTCTTTTCAATCTCTTGCTATGCATCTAAGAACTGAATAATCAATAAGGATGACAGATGGAGAATTGCTACTTTTGAATTTTGGTGTTGGAGATGAGTACTGAATATCTCATGAACTGCTGAAAAAACTTTCAAATATATCTTGGAAAATGTGGAACCAGATTGTTCCTTGAAAGCTAGAACATGAAGCTTCGACTTTCATACTTTGGGTATGTTGTTAGGAGAGTATATTCCTTGGAAAGGAGTATCTTGATTTGCAAAGATGGAGAGTCAGCTAAAGAGAGAAATACACCTCACCCCAAGGAGATGGATTGACTTGGTGACTGCACCAACAGGTTCAAGTGTATCAGATAATGAGGATGGCCCAGGACAGGACAGGGCTTCGGTCTATTCATAGGGTTCCTATGAGTCATACTCACTGTTAGGTGACAGCATTTAACAACAGCTAAACAACAGGAGCCTACTATATGTGTCTACTATCTAATAGGCTTCCACCCTCCCCATCCATGCTTCATTCCTTTCACAAATATTTTTGGTCTAATAGTCTAGGTCAAGACCCTCACTAGGATCTACGAGCACATTCCATTTGTGATCAACACAGGCAAGGTCCCTTCTGTCTGAGGCCTATTCTATTTGGCTGTCAATAAATTGTGTTTCCCTTCCTCCCCGATAGTGCCTCCATGAAGTAACCAGATCAAGTCATATATATTTTAAGACTTTCTCTGCTTCCGCCTTCTGCATAGTATTCTCTTTCCCTGTTTCATTCTCAGTTACCAGGGGGTGGACTCTTGAACCTGCCAGAGATTACCCCCTCAACCATTGTGGAGATGGACACAGACCCAGAGATTCCACCCCCCCAACCACTGCGGGGATGGACACAGACCCAGAGATTCCCCCCCATAAGCATTGAAGAGATGGACACAGACCCAGAGATTCCCCCCAGCCACTGCAGAGATGGACACAGACTGAGCATGAAATGAGCCTGTACCCCTCTCCAACCTGATCTTCTCCCAGAAGGTACTCTCTTCAGGCTTAAGAAAGTCACCTAACACTGAGTACTATTTTTAATCTCTTCACCTAACCTAATGGTTTCTCTCACAAAAATGAGGTATATGTCCTCATAACACATATCCGATCTGGTAATTGAAATGTCACAGGTCTCATTTGGAGGGCCATTAAGCCACCAAGTTTAGGCTGATAAGAGAAAGAACAAAAATTGTGTTTGAGTGGTGTTGGGTGACGTGGGCTGGTTTTCTGATCTCCTCCTTATTTTCCTAACCCTCAACGTGTCAACTTTCTGACTTCAAGTAATTTCTGAAGTTTTTTAGCAGAGAAAAATGTCACGAAGTCTTCCTTATTACAAGTACCCTTACTTATATGTGGTTTTTCCCATCCAGTGTTCTCCCTGTTGGGATGAAATGTTTCATACTTAATCATGGCTTAAAGAAGAAATATTTTGAAAAGTCTGAGCAAAGTAATTTCAGAAACTATTCATGATGTAGAGAATTGAATCAGAGGAATAATTTAGGCAAAGATTTTGCATGACTGTCATAACAAATTTCCACATACCTCTGTTGAGTTCTGGGCACTGTTGATCAGATTGGGAATTTTCTCCTCCAGGGAACTCTAGAGACTGGACTGACCACATCTGTTGCCTCAGTCACCCCCTGTACTTCCTGAATTAAAAGAACGTTCCCAGCTGAATGATATATTGGAGGAGCAGTGGGATCTTGGATCCTGTGATTCCGGGAAAGTGTTTCCAATCCATGAGAAGGTTTCCATGGAATTCTTATTCCTGAATAACTCTAACCAAATCTACTGCTATCAAGTCAGTTCTGACTCTTAATGACCCTCAATTCAATTTCTGAGGCATCTTTCTCCTATGAAGTAATTGGTGTATTTGAACTCCTGATCTTTTAGTCAACAGCACAACACATAACACATCACACCATCAGGGCTCCCTGTTCTTGAATAAAGCACTGTAGAATCATTGTTTTTTAATCCTTATTTCTTTTGGCTTGCTTACCCAGAAAGTTACTAGAGATTTGTGTGAGGCAGGTGAAATGAGTAGTCTACAACAGCTTAAAAATTGTTCTGTAGCAACATTATCATTTCAGAATGTTTTTTTTAATTTTTTTTTTTTTTTTATTAATTTTAATGAAAGTTTACAGAGACTTTGGATTTTTATTCATTGTTGCATTTTTCTCCCTGCCCATTCCTCCCCCTCCAATTTGCTCCTCTCTTTGAAAAGTAAAATTCTTTCATTGCTATACAATCCCTCCCCCCAAGTCCACTCCATTATGCAGCCTTCACTCTGGACTCATGTCATGACAATAATACCTAATCACATATCCCTTTTAAACAGTTCTCTTCCTCATCTGTTTCAATGTAGTATACATAATTTATCCCCTCTTTCTCAGTCTACCCCAACTCAGTGTTGGTCCCGTTTTACAACAGTAGCACTATGCAATATTTGTCCTTTAGTGACTGAGATATTTTATTCAGCTTAATGTCCTCCAGGGTCACCATTTTGTATAATATTTCATGAGTTCCTTGTTTTTCAATGCAGTATAGTATTCCATTGTATGAATATACCATAGCTTCTCTATCCATTCATTTGCTGATGGGCACTTGGGTTGTTTTCAACTCTTTGTTATTGTGAACAAAGCAGCAAAAAACATGTGTGTGCATCATTTCAGAACTTTTGATGCTGTTAGTTTGGGAGTTCTGTGAAATGTTACAGTGAGTTATGAAACCTAAGGATGAGAGGGAGAACACTGAGGGGAGAAAGAGTAGCTGATGTCAGAGAAGATGAAAGGGTACAGCAGTTTGGAAAAATTAGATCTTTGGGAAGTTTTTAACCTCTGCCTCACAGGGGCTAACTGTAGACTAGCCCTTCTCAATGAAATCACTCATGCAGTTGCTCAGTTGTTGTACTATTGGGATTCTTCCTTCAGATGTTTGCTGTTATGGTTGTTAGATGCTGGAAAGTCAACCACTACTCATAGTGACACTGTGAACAATAGATGGCAACCTTACCCTGTCCTGTGTCATCCTTACACTCTCCACCAAGCTCAAGCCCATTGTTGCAGTCACTATGCCAATTCATCTCATGAAGGGTCTTCCTCTGTTTCTCTGACCCTCTACATTTTCCAAGTACAGTGTCTTTTTCTAAAGACTGATGCCACCTGACTATATGCCCAAAAGTATGAGAGATGAAGTTTCACCATCCATGCCTCTAAGAGGCACCCTGATTGTAGACTTTTATCTCCTTTTTCTACACAGTGGCAGACGGGTTAAAATTGCTGACCATTTGGTTAGCAGCCAAGAGTTTAACCAACTGCACCACCAGGGCTCCCTAGTTTTAGAGAATATTTTTGTTTGGAATCTTGGCACATAAAGAAGAAGTTCTTAGAAATGAGCAGATACTAGCCAAAAGCCAGAAGCCTTCCCAGCTGTAGGCAAAGGATTCTTGGCTCAACCAACTGGATTCATGCAAAGAATAAGGGATAAATGAGGTAAGAGAATAGAATCTTTTGCTTCTCTATTATCCTTCTAAAGAACTAGAAAGTAAGGATTAAGGGACAATGTTTATGCCTTAATTTCATTAATAACACTTGTCTAGAGCATTTATTACTATAGTTGAATTACCCAACACCTTAAATATTTGATACTTTGCATGCTGAAGCAAAAAAGTATACCATAACACCAGCTGGACAGATTTTCCTTCTACAAATAGTTGTATAGTAATGATTTTTAGCACTTTGGAGAAGTGCCTGACAGCAGACTTCCCCAATATAATTCTTCTTTTGATTTCTTGGCTGCTGGTGCCAAAAGTGATGATTGTGGAGCCGAGCAAGCTGAAATTGTTAACAACATCAGTCTCTTCTCCATCCTTCATGGTGCTGCCAATTGGCTCAGTGGTGGTGAGACTCTGTCTTC
>NW_006399961.1:5051009-5058527 GCF_000299155.1 Elephantulus edwardii | reverse complement strand
GTGCAGGAGAGGAAGACCTCAGATGAGATGGATTGACATAGTAACTGGAACAATGGGATTGGGTGTGTTGGAGTCAGTGAAACTAGCTCAGGATAGGGCAGAATTCAGAATAGGGTTCCGTACATAGAGTCTCTATGAATCACGGGTGACTCAGTGGCATATAACAACAACAATATTGTAATGCAGAATTAGTGATATGTATGTGCGATATAAATTGTCTGCTAAAAGACTAAAAAGATCCCATTGAAAAATTAATTAAAACTCTTCAAGGAAAGTTTTATGGAATATAATTTATCTATCATTGCACATTCTTCCCCTTTTAATCTCCAATTCCAGATTCTTGTACACCATTTAAGAATTCACTCAGCATTTCTAAACTGGAAAGAACTGAAAGATCTATGGGCAAAATCTTGCATAATCCAGGAATCATCAAACAAAATTGAAAGACTACACGGAGTCACTGTAGCAAAAAAGAATTGGTTGACACCGATAAATTTCAGAAAGTACCATATCAACAGGAGCTAAGGGGGTTGAAAGAAGTTCAAGCAGCACTGAAGGCATTGGCAATAGATAAGGCCCTAGGTGTTGATAGAATACCAATTTTGACATATTTCAAATAACACATGTATCCCCTGGTCATGCTTACCAGTCGATGCCAGGAAATTTGGAGGACAGCTGCTTGGCTGACTGACTGGAAGAGACCACATTTGTTTCTGTTCCCAAAAAAGGTGATCCAAGAGAATGTGGAAATTATCAAACAATATCATTAATATCACATGCAAGCAGAATATTATTGGAGATTATAAAAAAATGGCTAGAACAGTACATGGACAGAGAAGTCATGACAGTATATCATTGCTGTTGCTAGATGGATCTTGGCTGAAAGCAGGGAATATCTTAAGAATGTCTATTTGTATTTTATTGACTATGCAAAGTCACTTGCCTGTGTGGATTCTAAAAAACTATGGCTAACATTGAGAACAATGGGAATCCCAGAACACTTAATTGTGCTCATACAAAATCTAAATCTAGACTAGGAACTGTTGTCCTAACAAAGCAAGATAACACTAGATGGTGCAGGTCTGTTTTTCATTGTGGTGTTATGTCTTGTGCTGGACAACAACAGCAACTTTGGCATAACTTCCTTAACATAACAAAAGAAATGCTTGTTTCCAAACTAGATCTTAATTGCAGGTATGGAGCTTAGAGTTTCCACATTCCTATTGTTCGTAGATAATTTTTGATGAGGTTCTTACTCACAGGAACCCTACGCACAATAGAGGAAAACACCATGAAGTCTTACTCCAGCCTCACAGTGGTTGCCGTGTTTGAGCCCACTGCTGTAGCCACTATGCCAATCTCTCTCATTGAGAGTCTTTTTATTATTTTTTTTAACTTTCCCTCTGCTTCACTGAGTATGATGTTCTTTTTCAGAGACTGGCCCCTCATGGCCAGAAGACAATAGGTGAGGACTCACCATTGTTTATCAGGAACATTCTGGCTATACTTCTGAGAAAGATTTGTTTGTTATTCTGGCAGGCTATGATTTATGTGTTATTCTTCACCTAAACCATCATACAAATAAATGTATCAGTTCATCTTTGGTCTTTCTTATTCATTGTCTACTTTTCACAAAGTAAACACAAAGTGATTAAAGAGACAGCTGCTTGAGTTAGACACCTCTTAGACCATAAATAAGGATGAAAGACAAATAATTGATGCCTTAGAGCTGTGGTGTTGGAGAAGAACACTGAACATCCCATGGATGGCCAAGAGAATGAACAGTTAGGGTGCAGCCAGAGTGCTCTTGGGAGGCAAGAATGATAAGGCTTCACCTCACATACTTTGGGCATATTGCTAGGAGGTGCTATTCTTTGGAGAAGGACACGATGCTGAGAAGGGTAGAGGGTCGTTGAAGGAAAGGAAGACCCTCAACCAGGTGGACTGACACGGTGACTGCTGTAATGGACTCTTGTGTGTCAGGAAGTGTGAGGATGATGCAGGATAGGACAGGGTTCAGATCTTTTGTTCATTGGGTCGCTCTGAGTCGTACTCGACTCAACAGAACCTAACAACAAGACCATCAAGTTACATCTTTGCTTCTTAACACTTTAGAGAAGACATCTGTAGCAGAATGGCCCAGTACAATTCTGTTTGAGTTCTTAGCTGCTGCTTCCATAGAAGGTGATTGTGGATCCAGGCAAAATGGAATCCTTGACAATGTCAGAGTTTTCTTGTTTTATTAAGATATTGTGTATTGCATGACTACCAGAGATGAGAAAGGAGGGATAGGGGAGTAGCAAACTATTTAGATAAGTTGTGTGAAGGGGAAGGAAATAGAAAACAAGGGATTGAGCAGACATTATAGTTAATTACACTAATAAACTGTGCTTAATGCCATAAAAAAGTCTATGAATGACTGAATAAAAGACCAATATGATTTGTAAGTGTTCACTCAAATAAAAAAGAAAAAAGAATAATTTTTTAAAAATATATTGCTTACTAGTCCACATGTAAAGACTGCTGGTATTTTGGGTTTTTTAATGTTGAGTTGTAGTTCATACTAAAGGCTTGGATCTTCTTCATTAAATGCTGCAAGTCTGTGTTCTTTTGCAGTTAAGACAACAGTAAAACATGACTTGGTTCATTGCCATCCTATGATTATTGCTGTCTTTGAGTCTGTAGTGGTTATCCCTTCATCCTGGCAGCTTCTCTACTTCACCAATCCTAATGTCTTCATCTAGTGACTGACTGATCCTTCTGAAGATATGTCCAAAGAAAGCAAGTCAGATAATACTTCATTGGCTAATTTTCAAAACTAGATTGCCAGGTCTTTGTTCCTAGTCTGTCTTGGTCTTGAATCTCCACTAAAGCATTCCACCATTAGTAATTCTACTGGTATTTGAAATACCACTGGTGTGATTATATGCATCACAGCCACATGCAATCCACCACAATACAACAAATTTAATAGGTGGTGGAATAGTGACACAATGCACATGCCAAACCATAACTTCAAAAAGAAAGACATCAAAGTATATCAACTGAAGTGAATTAAACTTTGGTCTGAATTCTTCCTCTGATCCTTATGTGACCTTGTGATGCAACGTTAGCATGTCTGACTCCAGACTGCTCCTTGTTGTTGTTGTTGTTGTTATGTGCCGTCGAGTCGCCTGCGACTCATAGCGACCCTATGTACAACAGCCCTAAACTCCGCTTTGTCCTGTGCCAATCGCACTGTCTCTGACACTCCCATCCCGATTATCCCAGTCACTGAATCAATCCACCTCATAGAGGGCCTTCCTCTCCTGCGCCGTCCCTCCACCCTCCCAAGCATGATGTCCCTCTCCAAGGACCGGTCTCTCCTCACTACATGTCCGAAGTAAGTTAGACGGAGCCTCAGAATCCTTGCCTCCAAGGAGCCACCCGGTTTAACCCTCTCCAGGACAAATCTATTTGTTTTCCTAGCAGTCCATGGTATTCTCAGTACTCTTCTCCAGCACCACAGCTCAAAGGCATCAGTTCTCCTTCTATCCTCCTTGGTCATTGTCCAACTCTCTGATGCATAACAGGTGATTGCGAAGACCATGGCCTGTATCAGACGCACCTTAGTCTCCAGAGAGACACCACTGCTCTTCAGCACTTTGGAGAGGTCCCTAACAGCAGACTTTCCCATGGCAATGCGCCTTTTAATTTCCTGGCTGCTGGTGCCAAGACTGTTGACTATGGAGCCAAGCAAACTAAAGCTGTGTACAATCTCAATCTCTTCACCATCCATCCTGATGCTGCCGATTGGTCCAGTGGTGAGAATCTTTGTCTTCTTGACATTGAGCCTCAATCTACATTGTAGGCTGCAGTCCTTGACCCTCTGCAGCAGGTGCTTCAGGTTCTCCTCAGTTTCAGCAAGCAGGGTTGTGTCATCCGCATAACGCAGATTGTTGATAAATCGGACTGCTCCTTAGGAGACCTTTATTCTTGAACAGGACTGATTGACTCCAGACTGTATTAAGTGTTCTGTCTTTGCTTGGAGGAATTGGCAAAGAATGCTTGTTTCAGGGAGTCATCAGACACGTTGTTGAGATACGAGATGTAAAACACCTGGCATAGACACTCACATTCACTACCATCAAAACAAAACTGACTCATAGCTGACTTTCCAGTAGGTTGCTGAAGTTATAAACTGCACAAGAAGAGATTGCCCATCTTTCTCCCAAGGAGCCATTTATGGAATTGAACTGCAACTCTCTACAGACTACAACAGCAGAGGTTCATTGACACTGACTTGTTGTTGTGTGCTGTAGAGTCGGAACTCATAGCTGACTCTCTAGCAAGTTTTCAGTAGCACTGACCTGGGACTGTTAAGATTCATCTGGTTGTTTCCCCTGGACTTCCTAGCCCAGCTTCCCCAGGGCAGGTCTTCATATTGTGATAGACAAATACTCTCCTTAGAGCAGAGACCCTTAGACTTCATTGTTCTCAAGAGTTACTGCAGAGAATGTGAAAATACCTTGAAAATACCCACAAAGAACAAACTGAACCTTGAGTTGCAATGCTTAAGGATGCTGTTGGCAGAATATTAAATGATCCAGAAAGCATAAAAAAAAGATGGGAGGAGTGCACAGAGGCACTTTAGTAAAAATTGGTTGACACAGAATGATTTCATGAGATAACATATGATCAAGAGCCTATGGTGTGAAACAGTGTATGTGAATAATTGTATAAAAACTAAGGATCATAAAACATTTTTTAAAATTAATATTTTTAAAATAAAAAGCAAAGAGCCTATGGTAATGAAGGAGGAAATTCAATCTGCTCTTAAGGTATTGGCAAAAAGCAAGGCCCCAGGAACTGATGGCATACCATTTGACATATTTCAACAAACAGATGTTGCCCTGGACATGTTCACCAACTTGTGCCAAGAAATCCTGGAGGTTGGAAGACAACCACCTGGCAAACTGACTGGAAGAGACTGATATTTTTTCCCATTCCTAGAAAAGGTGACCCAACAGAGTGTGGACTTTATTGCACAATATCATTAATATTACATGCAAGCAAGAGTCTGTTGAAAAGGATCAAAAAATGACTGGAACAACAAATCTACAGAGAATTGCCCAATGTGTAGGCTGGGTTTAGAAGAGGCTGTGGTACTAGGAATATTATAGCTAATATTAGATTAATCTTTTTTGAAAGCAGACAGTCCAAAAGGAATGTCAGTGTTTCATTGACTATGCAAAGACTTTTGAGTATGTGAATCACAACAAACTGTGGCTAACTCTGAGAAGAATGGGAATCCGAAAACACTTGATTGTGCTTATGCTATACTTAGATCAAGAGGCAGTAGTCAGAACAGAGCAAGGGAACACTGCATGGTTAAGAGTCACGAAAGGTGTAAATCAGAGATGCATCTTATTTCCAAACTCTTTCAATCTATATGTGAAACATATCATCTGAGAGGCTGGGCTCAATGAGGAGGAACGTGGCATTAGGATTGGAGGAAGACTCATCAACAATCTGCACTATACAGATGACACAACCTTGCTTGCTAAAACTGAGGAAGAAGTGAGGCATTTTCCAGAAAAGCCAAGGACTTCGGCTTTCAATATGGATTGAAGCCCAACATCAAGAAAAGAAACATTTTCACCACTGGGCCAATGGGCAACATCATGATAGATTGTGAAAAGATTGAGATTGTTAACAGCTTCAACTTGCTTGGCTCCACAGTAAGCTCTCTTGGTACCGGCAGGCAGAAAATCAAAAGATGAATTGCATTGGGAAGATCTGCTCTCAGGGACCTCTCCTAAGTACTGAAGAGCAACAGTGTCAGTCTGGAGACTAAGGTGCACCTGATCCAGGCCATAGTCTTTGCAATTACTTGCTATGTGTCAGAAAGCTGGATAGTGACTAGGGATGATAGAAGGAGAATTGATGCCTTTGATTTGTAGTGCTGGAGAAGAGTATTGAGAGTACCATGGACTGCTAGGAGAATGAATGGGTTCATCCTGGAGAGGATGAAGCCAGGCTTCTCCTTGGAGGCAAGGATTTGGAAGCTTCATCTGACATACTTTGGGCATATTGCAAGGAGGGACCAGTCCTTAGAGAGGGACATGATGCTTGGAAGGGTGGAGGGACAGTGCAAGACAGGAAAAACCTGGATGAGATGGTTGACTCAGTGACTGGGGTAATGGAGGTAGGAGTGTCAGAGACAATGAGATTAGCTCAAAATAGAACAGGATTTAAAGCTTTTGTACTAGGGTTAGTATGAGTAGCAAGTGACTTGATGGCATATAACACCACCACCATACAAGTCCACTTCACATAGTACCTGGTGTAAAGTCAGTGTTCAAAAGGACCAGAAATTATTATGGCAATGTTGATTTATCACTTAAAACCATCTACTTTCAAATATTACTGGTGTTTACTTCTGTTTTCTGAGTAGCAGCAGCTGATACGGCCACTTCAGAGGTTTAAAAGACAGGCCTACCGCTCCAGAGATATTACTTTTTCCTCCTTGCATTTTGAAATTATCATCCTAGTTAAATTACAGTGTTGTTTCCAAATCTGCTCTGTTTTATAAGAGAGAAGATTGTTAAGAGAAGTAATACCAGCTCCCCACTGTTTATTACATGTAGAGGTGCCTGCTTGTTTTAAAGACATCATGATGTTGGCAGGGTGTGCAGATTGTAATTTTGATGGATCCTATTAGTATGTATGACAAGATCAGACAAGAAATTTTCAACAGTCATTAAGATTGTCAAAATTCTTTCCTGCTCCTTGTCAAGAGCCACCATCAAAACCCACAAGTCTGCGGGTAAGAGCTGTCACAGTCACTACTGCTCTTGCTCCCTGCATTACCTTCTGTCTGAAGAGCTGCACTTTTCTATTTTGGGATTCCAGGTAAGATTTCATTTGAAAGGAGGTCTCTCAGCTAAAATGCTTGTGCTTTTGTACATACATGGCTTCCTGGAGGTTTAAACAGTAAACGTATTTGCAGAGAGGGGGAAAAATAGCCATTTGTAGCAGATCAGAAGTGTAATGGAAGGATGATAAGCAGAAAGGGAACTAAAGGGATAAGTAAACAGACAAAGTGTATGTAATTAGGAAAACAGATTTCCTTTTGTTTTGGTGCCCAAAGATGGATGAAAATACATTTTTTAAAGTGTTGTGGTTTGGCTTGTTTGTTTGTTTTTGCTTAACATAAGTTTAACATTTCCATGAGATTTTATTTCAACCAGCAGCTGCTTGAGGATAGGACTTGGCTTTTGTGCATTGGGCACTTGTCTGGCAGAGTTCAGCCACAGCTAGTTTCTAACATCCAAAACATGCCTAGTTTAATTGGCCTTTTTCTTGTCGTCAAGGCCCTGCTTTTCTATACTGCTCTCACATTTGGATAGGGTTTCTCTAACAGCAAGGATGTTCCTGCAGCTCGAGGCTTACAAGGTCTTTAACTTCATCATCCTGGGGGTAAGAGAATTAGGGCTGAAGGTGTATTTTGCTTTCCAATGTTATTTTTTGCTGTTA
>NW_006399961.1:5039176-5046269 GCF_000299155.1 Elephantulus edwardii | reverse complement strand
TACCCCAAAGAGACTGTAACTGATATCCAAGTAGATATATGTACACCCATGTTTATCGCAGTTTTGTTCACACTAGCAAGGAGTTGGAAGCAACCTAAGTGTCCATCAGCAAACGAATGAATAGAGAAGCTGTGGTATATTTACACAATGGAATACTACGCTGCATTGAAAAACAAGGAACTCATGGAATATTATTCAAAATGTGTGACGCTGGAGGACATTATGCTGAGTGAAATATCTCAGTCACAAAAGGACAAATACTACATGGTGCCACTGTTTTAAAACAGGACTGATCTCGGGGTTGGGGGAAAACTGAGAAAGATGGATTCAATAATGTATACTGCATTATAACAGATGAGGGAGAAAACTGTTTAAAGGGATTTGTGATTAGATTGGGGTGGGTTTTTTTTTAGTTTGTTTATTTGTTTGTTTGTTTTTAGTGTGATTAGGTATTTTTGTCATGACAGGAGTCCAGAGGAAGGCTGCATAGTGGAGTGAACCTGGGGGAGGGATTGTAAAATAATGAAAGAATTTTTCTTTTACTTTTCTAAGAGTGGAGTTCACTGGGGTGGGGAGGGTTGGGAGGGGAGAAAAGTGCAACAATGAATCAATGAATGGAAATACAAAGTCTCTGTAAATTTTCATTGAAATTAATAATAAATTAAAAAAAGAAATGCTGAATGAGTTTGGCCCTTTTGATTTTCGGACTCTAGCTCTTTGTACATTTCATTATAGTATTTTGCTTTGTCTTCCCAAGCTGCCTTTTGAAATGTTCTATTCAGCTTATTACTTCTTGATTTCTTCCCTTTGCTTTGTCTTTTCTGTGCTCTAGTGCAATATTCAGAGTCTCTTCTGACATTTGTTTGGTATTTTCTTCCTCTTCTCTCTTTGTAATGACCTTTTGCATTCTTTGTGGATGATATCCTTGATATCCTCCCACAGCTTCTCTGGTCTTTGTTCATTATTGTTTAAGGCCACAAATCTGTTCCTGGATTGGTTTTAAATTCATGGGGGATAGACTCGAGATGGAATTTTGATTCCTATGGATGTGATTTGACCTTCTTCAGTTTTATTCTGAACTTGCATATATGAGTAGCTGGTGGTCTGCTCAGCAATCAGCCCTGTACCAGTTTTCATTGCTAATATTGAACTTTTCTAACAATTCCTTCTGTAGATGTAATCGATCTGATTCCTGTGCATACCATCTGGATAAATGTTTCTTATAAAAGGTATTTGCGGTGAATCCTGCAGAATTCTGTCATGCTCTCTCCAGCCTCATTTCTGTCACCAAGTCCATGTTTTCTCACTACTGATCCTTCTTCCTGGTTCCAAGTCTTTGCATTCCAGTAACCCATTATTATTAATGCATTTTAGTTTCATGTTTGATTGACTTCTGAATGCAAAAGTAGAGAGAAATTATCTATTTTCTCCTTTTTGTCTCTGCTTGTTGGCTTATATATATTTGAATGATAGTGATATTCACCAGGCTTCCTTGTATGTATGGATATTATTCTGTTGCTCACATTGTATTTAAAATGGATCTAGAAACAATGTTTTTAACTATGAAAGTGACCCCATCTTCCCCTCACTTGTTCATTTCCGGCATAGTAGATCATAAGATTGTCTGATTCAAAATGTCCCATGCCAATCCATCTCTTTTCACCAATACCTAGTATTTATATATTTTATAATATTTGTATGTTCTATTTCTTTCTTAATGATGTCCAGTTTTACTACATCCATACTTCTCCCATTCCATGTTCTAATCATTTGTTTCTGCTTACAACTGTTCCTCCTCCTTTTTGTTCCCAAATCTGAGGGCTAAGCCTCAGTTGCCATATCAGTTAGTGTAAGTTTTTGAGGCCTATTTTATTTCGGAAGTGGATAGCCAATCTTTTCTTCCTAGTCTGTCTTAATTTGGATGCTTAGTTGTAGAACAATATCTGAGAGACAAGCTTTTTACCTAAAGGATCAGATGAAAGATACTTCCCCTTACAGAAATAACCAATGCATTTAGTGTCACCCTCCTCTCCCCTCCCCCTGCAAGCGTGTCGTTTCTCTTCCCTTCCCCTGCTACATCGGCATCCCTTGCATTCCTGCCTACCCCATTCAGCACCTTCCTTCCCCAGCCACCCCTTGATATGATGGCTTAGGCCACAAGTCACTTTGTGATGTCTTGCACCTCAAACTGCTGCTAGTCTTTCACGCTGAGGCCTGTCTCTTGTTTAGGAGGATTTAAGCCCAAACCCCATGTACTGGCTTTAGGGAAGGATTTTTATTTGATGCAGTACTGGAGAAAGGTTCTTGTCCCTGAGTTTCTGCTCCAAGGCTCTCATCTTGTGACCTAGTGTCTCTGCTTTTCCTTTTGTACCACATTGCTGTCACAATATGGTAATTTCCAAGGTGAGGGCTATATCTCCTCTAGATCTGGTAAGCTGGTGTTGTTTAATCTTTGGAAAAGTTCTAAGCCTGAAAATAATTTTGACACTGGCTGGAGTTATGAGTCTACTTCTCTATCACTGTGGGTTATAAGGTATGATGGTGAATCTCATTTGATCAACATGGACCTGAGTGAGAGCAAGGGAGGGGTTTAATCTAAATAAAACTTAGGGTATTATTCCAAGAGATGAAGCAATTGCTGTACATTAAGAACTTTGGAGTGATCCTTCCCCTCTTTCCTGTCACTCATAATCAAAGTTCTCAGAAGACAATATATTACAAATGAAATTAATACAGCAGATTTTGAATAAGACATTCTTTGTTTAAATTGTTACTGTCACTTCCTAATTTGAGGTATCCTTGGACAAATTAGTTAACCTCTTTGGCTTCAATTTTCTCAGTTATAAAATAAAGGTTATAAGACTATTTGTGTCATTAGTTGCTGAGAACATTATATGAGATTTGGATTTGGACCCTTGGCATCATGAAGTGTCCAATGAATGGTAATCATTGTGTAGAAGCACTCATAGCCATTCTGATTGAACCTTGCTCCCCATTCCTCCTTAGATAAGTAGATACCTTTAACTTGCATGTGGTATGCTGAGTGCCAAGGTACTGCTCCTTCCATTTGAATTACAATTGTTCTCAAACTTGTTTATTTAATTTATATTTATTACTGTACTCTGGGGTCTAGCAGGTAAGGAGACGTGCTGCCAAATCAAAGGCAGGATGTTTGTGTCGATGAGCTGCTCTGTGGAAGTGAAATGGGTAATCTTCTCCTGTGCAATGTACAGCCTTTGAGAAACCACTGGAGGGTCAGCTATGAGCTGATTCCTACCTGATGGCTATGAGTTTTGATTTTTGGGTGGGGTAGTTAAAGAACTTTGATGGCCTAATAGTAGGGAGTTACAATGCAAACCTAAAGGAAGGGAGAAAGATGGACAAATCTCCCCCCATGAAATTTACAGCCTCTGAAAACCTTTTGGAGAGTCAGCTATGAGTTGGCTCTGACTCAATGAGAAGAAACTTTTAAAGTGGTGTAGGAAGGGATCTCTGGTGGCCTCATCTATTTGCAGTTACTCTGTAAATCCCCAAACTGTACCCCTTTACCTGTTAAAATCCACTAGCAGCTTTGCAGGATAAAGATGGGCAATTTCCTCCTGTGCCCTGGAAAACCAATGGAAGGGGAGCTATGAGAGGGTTCAAGCAATGAAAGTGGCATAGGAAGCCTTGGACTGGGAACTAATGGGAAGTTTGGTAGTTCAAATCCACCAGGTGTTATGTGGTAAAAAGATGGGCAGACTTGTCTCATCAAGATTTACAGACTTATAAATCTGATGAAGTGTTGTTATGTGTCAGAGCCAACTTGGCACAAGTGCATTTGGTTGTTGGGTTTTTTAAGCCCATAGCATACAAGTGCAAAAAAGTGGTTTTTGTGGAACTAAGTTTTAATGCTTTGTGAATGTTTGGGGAATTCTTCAGAAAATTGAATCCCTAAAAATGAATTACATCAAAATTAGAGATGGACAAAACAGTGGAAAATAATAAACAACTAGGAAGAGTTTATTATATGATTCATGAGTATAATTGAAGAAACATGAAACAGTACTCAATTATGTCTAAATAGAAGATTTTGACTATAAATGTTTCAATGGTGACTTTTTACCCAGTTATTTTAAGTGAAAATCGTATCTAAGTTAGTTGTTGTTATGTGCCATCAAGTCGACTATGACTCATAGCGACCTTGTGAACAATAGGTCTGAACCCTACCCTGTCCTGAGCCCATCTCACTGCCCAGGATTGAGTCCTTATCCATATCAGTGGTCCTATCCTTGTTGGCCAAGATGCTTACACAGGCCTCTGTCTTAGTCTCTAACATTCCAGCTCTTGCTTTTACACTTATAAACTCTTATCATAGTTCTTGCAACATCATCACCATACCATGGGGTTGGGAGAAGAGGAACTCCCACAGCCAAATGCCAGGACCAACCTCTAAAGCACATGGACAATTTTCTCTTAAGGACTTTTGTTCCTTCTATCAGGAGGGGGTACTGACCTTTTTCATAACTCAGTTAAATTATAAATAATTTATAATAGCATAAATGTTTTAAAAATACACCAATTAGGGATACTCTAGGGAAATTTGAATACCAGACAAAGAATGTCTGTTTGTCTTCGACTATGCCAAGTCATTTGACTATGTGGATCATAAGAAATTATGGCTAATTTTGAGAAGAATGGGAATCCCAGAATACTTAGTTTTGCTAATACAAAAACTATACCTTGACCAAGAGGCTGTTGTGAAAACAGAGCATGGCTTAAATTTAACATGACTTAAAATTAAGAAAGGTGTGCATCAGGATTAGATCCTTTCCCCATATCTATTCAATCTGTATACTGAGCAAAATGATATGAGAAGTTGGACTCTATGAAGAAAAATATGGTATCAGGATCAGTGGAAGACTTATCAGTAACCTTCATTATGCAGAAGAAACAACCTTGCTTGCTGAAAGTGAAGAAGCCTTAAAACAGTTACTGCAGAAGATTAAAGACTTAAACCTTCAATATAAATTGCATCTCAGTGTCAAGAAAACAAAATTCTCCCCACTGGACCAATAGGCAGCATCATGATAGATGGAGAAAAGATTGGAACTGCCAAATTACTTCATCTTGCTTGGGTCCACTTGGTGTCAGCAGTCAGGAGATCAGGAAATGCATTGCACTGGGAAAGTCTTCAGTTAAGGACTTCTCCAAATTCTTGAAGAATAATTATGTCAGTTTTAGGACTAGGTGTGCCTGATTCAGGCCAGGATCTTTTCAATCATTTGCTATGCATTTGAGAGCTGGACAATGAATAAGGATAATAGAAAAAGAACGGGTGCCTTTGAGTTGTTGATGCTGGAGAAGGGTGCTAAATATTCCATGCACTGTCAAAAGAACACACAGAGATATGTCTTGGAGAAGGTACAGCCAGAGTGCTCCTTGGAGCCAAAGATGATTAAGCTTCATCTCACATACTTTGGGCATGTGGCTAGGAAAGGCTATTCCTTGGAGAGGAACATGATGCTTAGAAAGGTGGAGGGATGGTGGAAAAGAGGAAAACCCTCAAGCAGGTGGTTTAGCACAGAGACTGCAGCAATGGGCTCAAGTGTCAGAGATTGTGAATGGCATAGAATAGGACAAGGTTCATAGGGTCTCTCTTGTCCATAGGGCCACTATGGGTTGTAGGCAACTCAGCGGCACCTAACAGCAACAACAAGAACAATTGATTTTTCCTTTGAGAAGCTCTGGTGGCGAAGTCTGTCGGGAGTTGTGCTGCTAACCCAAAGGTGGTACCTATCTGGCATTTCAAATTCACCAGTGACTCCTTGAAAGAAAGAATGGCAATGTGCAGGCTCAGCTCAGTGGGGGGGTCAGCTATGACAGCAGTGAGCTGAACTAAGCTGAGCTCCCTAGGTGGAGTGGAATGGGGACTTGAGGAGCTGATTTTGCATATATTTGTGAAGTCCTTTTCACATCCTTATTTGTCATACTTTGAATTTTCTTCTATGGTATAGTATCTTACTAGTCCTGCCAATTCCCTAGTCATTAATGAGTTACATCAAATCCTTGATACATATTCGTTTCATTTTCTTATGAGTCATGATCATACTCTCTTTACAGATTTATTCTTCAACAGTTTCTACTACCCTTGATTCTGAGCCCACAGAGCCCTGCTACACTAAGAAAGCACTTTCTTTTTATACGCAACCTCAAGGTAAACCACCACCATGGTTCTTCCCAAAGAATAAGTCAAAGGACACCACAACAAGATAAAGGTAAATAATCCAATAGAAAAATAGGCACTTCAGCACACATTCAGATGGCTAACAAGCACATGAAGAAATCTTCAAAATCCTTACCTCTAAGAGAGATGCAAATCAAAACAGCTATGAGATATCATCTCACCCCAGTCAGAATAGCAGAATTTAACAGAACAGCAAGCAACAAATGCTGGTGAGGTTGTGGAGAAACTGGAACCCTTATTCACTGTTGGTGGGAGTGTAAACTGGTGCAACCACTGTGGAAAGCGGTATGGCGCTTTCTCAAAAAGTTGCAAATAGAGATACCATTTGACCCAGCAATTCCACTACTGGCAATATAACCTAAAGAGACCATAACTGACATCCAAGCAGATACATGCACACTCATGTTTATCGTGGCTTTGTTAACAATAGCAAGGAGTTAGAAACAACCTAAGTGCCCATCAACAAACGAATGGATAGAGAAGTTGTGGTATATTAACATAATGGAATACTATGTTGCATTGAAAGCCAAAGAACTCATGCAATATTATTCAAAATGGGTGACCCTGGAAGATATTATGCTCCATGAAGTATCTCAGTCACAAAAGGACAAATACTGCATGGTGCCACTGTTGTAAAACAGTACTGACCTCGGGGTTGGGGGGAGACTGAGAAAGATGTGTTCAATAATGTATACTGCACTGAAATAGATGAGGGAGAAAACTATTAAAAGGGATATGTGATTAGGTATTATTGTCATAACAGGAATTCAGAGTGAAGGCTGCATAGTGGAGTGGACCTGGGGGAGGGATTGTAAAACAATGAAAGAATTTTTCTTTTACTTTTCCAAGAGGGTAGTGTACTGGGGG
>NW_006399961.1:5036896-5039076 GCF_000299155.1 Elephantulus edwardii | reverse complement strand
TTTTGCATTCTATGGGATATTCAGCACTCTTCTCCAGCACCACAAAGGCTTCCATTCTCCTTCTGTAATACTTATTCATTGTCCTTCTCTCAGGTGTGTAACAGATGACTGAAAAGATTCTGGCCTGAATCAGGTACACCTTTGTCCTCAAACTGACATCACTGCTCCTCAATAATTTGGAGAGATTCCTGACTACGGACTTTCCCCTGTGTAATACATCCCCTAATCTCCTGCCTGCTTGTGCCGAGTGTATTGTTTGTGGATCCAAGTACGATAAAGTGTTGACAGTCTCAATCCTTTCTCCTTCTATCTTGATGTTACCTGTAACTTCAGTGGCTAGGATTTTTATTTTCTTGACGTTGAGATGCAATTCGTATTGAAGCCTGCGGTCTGTGATCTTCTGCTGCAAGTATTTCAAGTCCTCCTTACTTTTAACAAACACAGTTGTGTCATCTGTATAACAAAGGTTATTGAGGAGTCCTCATCCTGATGCCATGTTCTTCTTCATATAGTCCAGCTTCTCACATAATTTTGTCAACATGCAGATTGAGTAGGTATGGAGAAAGGTTACAGTACTGTGCACAGCTTTCCTAATTTTAAACTATTTCGTTTTCCCTTGCTCTGTTTGCACAACACTGTCTTGGAGGAATAAGTTTCACACAAACACGCTTATGTCTTTTGGAATTCCCATTCTTATCAATGTTTGTCATAATCTGTTATAGTCCACATAGTCAAATTCCTGACTACAGACTTTCCCAGTGTATTACTCTCTTAATCTCCTGACTGCTTGTGCCAAATGTTGTTATTGTTGTTGCAAGTGCATGTTTTTGTGGTTATGTTCCTTTGAGTTGCTTGTGACTCATAGAGACAACAGCTCTGAAGCCTGCCCTGTCTTGAGCCAGTTTCAAGACTGACTCTGATACATCTACCCCACTACCCTAGTTACTGTATCAATCTATCTCATCTGCTTCTTCCTCTCTCCTCTGTCCCTCCACCCTTCCAAGTATGATGTCCTTCTCCAAGGACTGGTCCCTCCTGGCCATATGCCCAAAGTATGTGAGAGAGAGCTTCAAAATTCTAGCCTCTGAGGAGAAACTTGATTTCACCCTCTCCAAGGTAGACCTATTTGTTTTCTTGGCGGTCTATGGTATGTTCAAGACTCTTCTCCAGAACCACAACACAAAGATTAATTATTATTCTGTCATCCTTAGTCATCATCTAGCTTTCTAATACATAGCAAATAATTATGAAGACCATAGCCTGGATCAAGCACACTTTAGTCTCTAGACTGACATCATTGTTTTTCCTGACAGTAGATTTTCCTAATGCAAATCATCTTTTAGTTTCCTGACTGCTGGTGACAAGAGTGTTGATTGTGGAGCTGAGTAAGCTATCATTGTTACAGTCTCAATCTCTTCTCCATCTATCATGGTACTGCCAGCAGGCCCAGTGGTGAATCTTTGTTTTCTTGATACGGAGCTTCAATCCATATTGAAGACTACCAACCTTGACCTTCTGCAGCAAGTGCTTCAGGTCCACCTCTGTTTTCAGCAAACAAGGGTGTGTCATCTGCATAACACAAGTTACTGATGATTCTTCCTCCAATCCTGATACCACATAAAGCCTAGCCTTCCCAGTGATCTGTTCTGCATATAGATGGAAAACGTATGGTTACAGGATGCATCCCTGCTGCACTCTTTCCTGATTTTAAACCATGCCATGTATCCTTGCTCTGTTCTGACTACTCCTTCCTGGTCTGAGTTTAGATTTTGCATGAGCACAATCAAGTGTTCTGGGAATCTCATTCTTTTCAATTTAGCCACAGTTTGTTGTGATCCACATACTCAAATACCTTTGCATAGTCAATTAAACAAAGATAGGTACCCCTCTGGTCTTATTTCTGCTAACATCCATCTGACATTCATGATAATATCTCTAGTGCCAAGACCTCTTCTAAATCCAATTTGCATTTCTGGTAGTTTTCTGTCAATGTACTGTTCCAGTTGTTTTGGGATGATCTTCAGCAAGATTTTGCTTTTGTGTAATATTATTATTTTTTAATTTCTACACTCTGTTGAGTCACCTTTTTTTTGGAGTGGGAATAAATATGAATCTTTTCTAGTCAGTTGGCCAGATTGTTGTCCTCCAGATTTTTTGACACAACCTGATAAGCACGTCCA
>NW_006399961.1:5017968-5026808 GCF_000299155.1 Elephantulus edwardii | reverse complement strand
AATGAATGAATGGGGGTGGGGAGGAAAAAGAAGACAAAGGAAATCTGCACCAAGATAATTTGCTGTCTCCATTTATAGGAGCTGTTGTTGTTGCCATGTGCCCTGGAGTTGGGGCTGATTCATAGCTGACTTTCTGGCATGCTTTCAGAGGCTGTAAATTACATGGGAAGAGATTGCCCATCTCTCTCTTATGGAGCAACTGGTGTATTTGAACATGTGCCTTTGGGTTGATAGTGTAACATCTCCTTACCACTAGACCACCAGAGAGGAGCAGCTAGCAGTGTTTGCATGGCAGCCTCTCTCACTCAAGTTCTTTCTCACCAGGCACTTCCCTACAGTTTACAAACTCCTTTTCCAACTCCTATATGAGCCTCATCACTTGTATCCTCACCCCTTCCCACATCGTCTGCCAAGTCTCTAGCTTTTTTTGGGTCAAACCGTGTTTTCCTCATCTTTATAATCTCTAGTGTCCCTCACATAGTTCATGCTCAAAAAATTTGCTGAATTTATTTCTTATTGTAGGGCAAAGAAAAAGAGAACAGCAGGCTGTTAGAGTGATGTATTTAAAGAACACTAATGATGTTCTAATGGAGTGGATGAGAGGGAACAATGAAGAGGGAACGGAAGGAGGCTATTAACAGGTCCTTCAGATGTCTCTTCCTAAGGCCAAGGTCATTGCCTCTACCCTAGCTCCTGGGACCAACATGTCCCTGCAGTACTATGAAGCTTTTCATTATACTTAGATCAGGAATGAGACCTTTATTTTTAAAAAAAAAAAAGGTCAAAACTTTGTATCATTTAAAATCTGGGACATGCTGAATTAACAAAAGCCGAGTGATTATGAGCAAAATAATAACTGAGAACTTACTATGCAGGGGATTCTAGATAAAGAGAAAAGTATTCTACAATAACTTGAAGTTCCTTTTCAGCCACCACCCAGTGATCCCCAAGGAGACTAAAAATACCGTGACTTTTTTTTGTTTGTTTTTTTTCTCATGAAACCAACTCCCAATGTCAACAGGTTAATAAAGAACACATGGTCTTGGTCATTTTCCTGAAATTTCTTTTTTATTCTTGCCAAACCTAAGAACCATGGCTCTACAGAAATGCCTGTAAGTAGGCACTTCAGTGAGCTCTTGGTTCCTCACATACTTTAAATGAAATCTCCCCCACTAAAGTAAAGAACTTTATCTTCAGAGGTGTCAAATGTAACATCATAGACTTTCAGAACTTTAGAGCTGGGATTACCTAATTTTTTTTAATGTAATAACAATGATAAATAAGATTTTACAGTTTGCAAATAGATTCAAGCATGTTGTGGTAGTTAGGTGCCCTCAAGTCAAGTACAACCCATAGCGACCCTGTGGACAACATCTCTGAACCCTGTCCTAAAGGTGCCATCCTCATCTTCTCTGACACACTTGAGCCCATTGCTGCAACTACTGTGTCAATCCACCTAGTTAAGGGTCTTCCTCTCTTTCATTGACCATCCACCTTTCCAAGCCTTATTTCCCTCTCCAAGGAATATATTTTCCTAGCAATGTGTCCAAAGTATTTGATATGAAACTTTGACATTCTTGCCTCCAAGGAGCATTCTGACTGTACTTTATCCAAGATACATCTATTTGTTTTTTGGAGAGTTCGTGGCTTATTTAGTGCTCTTCTACAACACCACAGCTTAAAGGCATCAGTTTTTCTTCTGTCATCCTTAGTCATTGTTCAGTTCTCAGATGCACACCAAATGACGGAAAAGACCTGACTTAGGCACACCTTAGTCTTCAAGCTGACATCATTACTCCTCAGTAACTTGAAGAGGTCTCTGACAGCAGACTTGTCCCATGCAATACCATCTCCTGACTACTGGTACTAAGAGTGTTGATTGTGGATACAAGAAAAAATAAAATCGTTGGCAACTTCAGTCTTTTCTCCGTCATGATGTTGCTTATCAGTCCAGTAGTGAAGATCTCTTGTAAACTCAGCTTGAACGTCCAGCAGTTCTCTGTCAATGTACTGTTTCCAACCATTTTGAGGTGATCTTCAGCAATAATTTGCTTCCGTGTGATATTAATGACATTTTTTTTATACTTCCCACATTCTGTGGATCACCTTTCTTGGGGATGAGAACCTGGAAAATAAGCTAACTCTCAAAGTAATAACTAATTACGTGAGCACCATTACTGTCCTTCAACCAAAGGCCAACAGGAACATGAATGTAGTTGAAGAAGATGGGTAAATTGCCTGTTGCAATAATGAAGAACACAGAGTTACCAACAACAGAGAACACAACCCCCAAAGATTGTCTCAATAAGAGAGTGTTGACACTTGTTACAGGATTTTAAAACATACATTTATCGTTTTACACACAATCATTCATATACATTGTGTTTCATGCATGTACATTGTGTTTTGCTCATATACACTGTATTGTACTTTCATATACATGGTTTTTAATATAATTAATTATTACTGGCTCAGGACAGGACAGGCTTCAGAGCTGCTCTACATAGGGTCTTCATGGGTCGCAGGCGACTCAATGGCACATAACAGCAAACAACATTGACCTATGCCTATTATCACTGTCTTTTTTAGTCCTCATTGAATCTTTCCTATTCCCTCAACCTCCCAACCATCCATATCCTTTGCTATCCTAATGATTTCCCCCAGTTTCTCCCTTTCCAAGTCCTTCTGCCTCTCCCCTTCCACTTTTAAGCATTTCTACACATCTTGCTCAGTTATCCTTCTGTTTTCACAATAGTGGTCTTATATAGTATTTGTCCCTTTGTGACTGAGCTGTTTCACTCAGCATAATGCTCTCTAGACTCTGTATTTACAAAGTCAGTATTCCTTAATGTTACATAGTATTCAATTATGTTAATGTACCACAGTTTCTCAATTCATTTGTTTATTTTTTTGTTTTTTATTAATTTTAATGAAAGTTTACAGAGACTTAGGGTTTCCAGTCATTCGTTGACTTTTCTCCCTGCCTACCCGTCCCCCCAATTCACTCTTCTATTTGAAAAGTAAAACTCTTTCATTGTTATGCAGCCCCTCCCCCCAAGCCCACTCTACTGTGCAGCCTTCATTCTGGATTCCTGTATTGACAATAATTCTCAATCATGTATCCCTTTTAAACAGTTCTCTCCCTCATCTGTTTCAATGCAGTATACATCATGCCTTCCCTGCTTCTCTGTTTTCCTTCAACCCCAATGTCAATCCTGTTTTACAATAGTGGCCCTATGCAGTATTTGTCCTTCTGTGACTGAGATATTTCACTCCATAATAATGTCCTCCAACGTCATCCATTTTGCATAATATTTCATGAGTTCCTTGCTTTTCAATGCTGCATAGTATTCCATTGTGTGAATATACCACAGTTTCTCTATCCATTGGTTTGTTGATGGGCACTTGGTTTGTTTCCAGTTCTTTGCTATTGCAAACAAAGCCACAATGAACATGAGTGTACATATGTCTGCTTGGGTGGTGGTTATGCTTTCTTTAGGGTAAATTCCCAGTAGTGGAATTGCTGGGTCAAATGATATCTCTATTTGCAACTTTTTGAGAAAGCGCCATATAGCCTCCATAGTGGTTGCACCATTTTACACTCCCACCAACAGTGAATAAGAGTTCCAGTTTCTTCACAACCTCACCAGCATTGGAAGTTTGCTGTTCTGTTAAATTTTGCTATTCTTATTGGGGTGAGGTGATATCTCATAGTTGTTTTGAATTCATTTGTTTATTGATGGGTATTTGGGCTGTTTACATTTTCTTGCTATTGTAAATAGTGCTGCTATCAGCTTAAATATACAAATCTCCGTTTGTGTGTCAGTTCTGATTTCCTTCGGGTACATTCCTAGCAATGGAATAGCTGGATCATATGACATTTCTATGCTCATCTTTTTGAGGACACTCCAAATTGCCTTCCAGAGTGGTTGTACCATTTACAATCCTACCAGCAGTGCTTGAGATCTCTACTCTCTCTACATCCTCTCCAGTATTTATTACTTGCTGTCCTGTCAAACTTTGCTACTGCTATTGGGATGAGATGGTATCTCATTGTTGTTTTGATTTGGATCTGATTGCCAGTGATTTTGAACATTTCTTCATGTGTCTGTTTGCCACCTAAACTCTTCCTTTGTGAAGGGTCTTTTCATGTTTTTTGCCCATTTTGTTATTGGGTTATCAGTCTTTTTTCTTGTAGAAGGCCTGTAGTAGTATTCTGTAAATTTTAGTTATAATACCCTTGTCTGAGATGTCATTGAATGTCCCCCCTCCCCCAAGTCTGTAGGCTTTCTTTTAAAGTCCCTCTGTGCATCAAAGACTCTCAAATAAGATGAAAAGAAAGCCTATGGTGAATCATGTTGCCATGAACATTGATACATGAGTCTGTTTGAGTCTTTACTTTCAAGTCTCAGGTATAAATCCAGGAATGGAATTCTATGTTTAACTTTTTGAGAAACCACCAAACTGTTTTCATAACAACTGAACATTTTAAAGATGTGTCAAAATTTTAAAACCTGGTATAACTTTTTGTGTATGAATATTAGTTTCTTGTGACAGCAATCTTTGCTGATGAATGACCAAATGTCTTAGTCTGTCATCACAGCAGGATCTCTTTGGTTAAATCCCAAAAAACCCTGGGCAGATGTGAAGGTGAAAAACACTCCCCCTTTTAAAAAATTTTTTCCAGAATGTTTACTTATATACTAGAGGCAGTCCATATCACCAAGTAAACTTCCTTTTCAACTGATTGACTCATCACACCACAGAAGGTAATTACATTACATTGTGAAGAGACTCCTGTCCAATATCTACATAAGCACTGAGAAACATAGCCTTGCCAACCTGACACATGATATCAGCCATCACAACCTGCATGCTCTGTAAGAACAGGAAGTCGGCCTGCTTAAAAGGGAGCCTTTTTTTCCCCTGTGATTTTTAAAATTAATTTTAATGAAAAAAAAACACAACACCTTTTAACTCACCAATTTGCCAACGTCCAAAACCAACAACTCAGCAATGCAGCTTCCATGACCTGAATCTACTCAATTACACAAGTTCATAACACTGACAGTCATTATTTTATTATGGCACCTTTTCAAATCTTCTGAATCCGATCAGCAAGTCATTCTAGACAAAGCTCCTGTAAGCCATGGTCAATATTTAATGTTCACAGTTAATCATCTCCCCTGCTTTATTCCATTGAGTCTGGTTGGGCTGGCATGCCTACCACTCCTCCATTGTCAAGGTCACTAATTCCCCATATCTAGCCAAAGCCAGTGGTCTCCCTTCCATCCCCCTCATCTACTGCTAAGCAACATTTGAAAGTTTAACACTCTTCCATTTCGAAGAGTCTTCTCTGAGCTTTTGTAAAATCAGGTTCATCTGACTTTACAGGTTCATCTGATATTATAGGTTCACCCCCACCCTCCAACTCAGGAATTCTGTTTGTTTGCTTTCCCCTTGTCTAGCAGGTATCACTATATTTTAGGTACCCTGTTGTTGTTGTTGTTGTTTACTTTTGAGCCAAAACCCATAGCTGACCCTCTAGTGGGTTTTCAGAAACAGTAAATTGCAGAGAAGGATCTTCTCTTTCTCCTGCAGAGCTGCTGGAAAAGTGTGTACCTTTGGGTTCCTAGTGCAACTTCTTGCTACTAGGCCACCTGAGCTCCCTAGTGGTACATGTCATACCCTAGAGGTAAGGATTTCTATTTCCAATCCAAAGGCATGTGATTCAAATCTACTAGATGATCTTTGGGAGCAAGATGGGCATTTTCCTCCCATGTGATTTACAGCCTAGTATGAAACAACAACAGGAACAATTTTACCAAGGAGCTCTGATGGTCTAGTGGATAAGGAGTTGTACTGCCAACCCAAAGGTATGTGATCTGAATCCACCAGCTGCTCCAAAGGAGAAAGATGGGCAGTCACCTCTCTTGAAATGTACAGTTTCTGAAAACTCTCTGAAAGATCAACTATGAGTCAATTCCAACCTGATGACGCATATCAGGAGGGGCCAGTCCCTGAAGAAGGTCATCATGCTTACAACAATGGGCTTGTGCAGATTTGGAGGATCACACGGGATGAGTCAGGGCTTCATTCTGTGGTATGGAAGATTACTACGAGATCAGGCCGACTGGACAACAGCATCTCAGTGGAAATAGATGCCACTAGGTGCCGCTGTAGAAACTCTGGTAGCATATTGTAGGGAATTGCACTGCTAATCCAAAGGTGGTGTCTCTCTCCAGGTTTGGATCCACCAGCGACTTCTTGGCAGAAAGATGAACAGTTTCTACTTGTGTAATTTACACAGCTTCAGAAAATTAGCTGGAGTGCTGACTGTAACTCAGCAGCAATGAGTGTGACCTTATTGCATGTTTTTGAAGTGCCGCTGAATAGTTTATACCACTCAAGGATCTTTTTGGAATTTAATATAAAGAAATTCTGCTATGAAGAAGTATTACTTTTGTTATGTGCCATCGAATCAACTATGACTCATAGCGACCCTGTGAACAACAGCTCTGAACTCTGCTCTATTCTGATATAATCTGTCTCCAGCACATTTACCCTCAATACTCCAGGCACTGTGTCAATCCATCTCATCCACTGTCTTCCTCTCTTGTGCTCTTCCTCCATCATTCCAAGCATGATATCCCTCTCTAAGGACAGGCCACTCCTGGCAACATGCCCAGAGTATGACAGATGAAGTTTCAAAATCCTTGCCTCCAAGAAGTAGCCTAATTTCATCCTCTCCAGGACTTACCTATTTGTTCTTCTAGTAGTAGTCCATGGTATAGTCAATACCCTTCTTCAGTACAACTCATAGGTATCAATACTTATTCTGCCATCCTTAGTCATTGTCCAGTTCTTTGATGCATAGCAAGTAATTACAAAGACCCTGGCCTAGATCAGGTGCACCTTAGTCTCTAGAGTGACATTGTTGTTCTTCACTCTGGAGAGGTTTCTGACAGCACATTTTCCCAATGCATTTTGTCCTTTGATTTCCTGGCTACTGGTACCAAGAGTGTTGATTTTGTAGCCAAACAAGCTGAAGCTGTTAACAATCTCAGTCTCTTCTCTGTCTATCATGATGCTGCCAACTGGCCCAGTAATGAGAATCTTTGTTTTCTTGATGTTGAGTTTCTATCCATATTGAAGGCTGAAGCCTTTGAACTTCTGCAGAAAATGCCTCAAGTCCTCCTCAGTTTCAGCAAGCAGAGTTGTATCACCTGCATAATCCAGTTGTTGAGTCTTCCTCCAATCCTGATGCCACATTCCTCCTCATAGATCCCACCCTCTTGGATTATTTGTTCTCCATATAGCCCGTGCTATATGTTGTTGTTGTTGTTTAATGCCGTCGAGTCGTAGACGACTCATAGCGACCCTATGAACGAACAGCCTGAGCACTGTTCATACATAGAGTTTCCAGAGGCAAGCCATTTTGGAAGTGGATGCCGCTCCTGCTTCCAGGCTTGATTTAGTCGGGAAGCTCCAGCCAACACTGTCCACCATGGGTGCCCATTACCACGACTGGCACATCACTGTCACAGGCTTCAGCATCATAGCAACCAGACCAGTGCTATAGAAGGGGTTACTTATGGAAAAGCTTGGGAGTCTGCAAAGAGGGTACAGCTCATGAGGACTGGAAGGTCTCCCAAGACCAATGTTTCCTCCAAGAATCCAGGGAAATGATGGCTATGGAATGAAGGGTGGGATGGGCCTGGACACAGGCAAGCCTCACGGGGTTCACCTTCATTCTGTCCCCAGCCAATTAACAGTCTGCAGGCTAGGCCTGCTTTCCCTTGGATATGCACACCCACTGTTGACTACACACACACAGAGGAGAGAGAGAGAGACAGACAGACAGACACATATGCAGACACCCATGCTCCACCCCACATTGCTCCAGGCTCAGTACCCAAAGATTTTGTTGAGCATGTTGGCCACAAAGTGCTCCTCCTCATAGCTGGCCAGGCTGAGCAGCTGGGCCCCCAGTTCCTGGCAGGCACCCTGGGCCTGGACCCAAGTCCTCTTGTCCTGCAGCCGGTCTGAGCTGAACACCTTATAACAGTGCCGTGCTATATACTGCCTGCGAAAACCTGTTAGAGGGTCAGCAATGGGTCGGTTCTAACTCAGCAGTACACAACAACAATAGTACACACACACAAACATACACATGCACCTATTTTCATTACAGCATTGTTCATAATAGCAAAAATATGGAAACAACTTAAATACCCATGAACAGATAAATGGGTAGATGAACTTTGCTACATGCACAAAATGAAATTATAAAAAAAAAGCCTAATTAAAAATCTCAAACTCATTCTCTCTAATAGAGGGAAACTATTATCTCAGTGAGGATGTAATTTACATTTTCTATAATTAAAATGAATTAACATAGTTTTATATGTTTAGAGGCCATTTGCATTTGTGTTACTTTTTGTGATAATCTGTTTATAAAACTTAGCTGCTCTTCCATTGAATTATTAAATGGTTCTTATTGATTTGAGGAAATTTTCATGTTTCTGAATAATTAGCCTTCAGTATAGAGCTTCAGAGACTTTTTTCTCATTTATTGCTTATCTTTTGTGAAATTAGATTTCTCAATATTTCCATAACTTCTGAGGATTGTTTCACACTTTAAAGATGATCTTTCTTGACATTTACATATCTAAAACATTTTCCTACGTTTTTATCTGGTACTTATACAGTGAAGGGGCTTTGCTGACACAGTGTTTGAAGCATTCAGTGGCTAACCTAAGGTTGATGGTCTGCTTCTGTAAAGATTTACAGTCTTGGGACCCAGAAGGCTGTTCTGTGCTGCCCTATAAGGTTGTTGT
>NW_006399961.1:5013370-5017148 GCF_000299155.1 Elephantulus edwardii | reverse complement strand
ATGAGGTCTTCCTCAGTTTCAGCAAGCAGGGTTGTGTCATCTGTATAATGTGAGCTGTGGGAGAAAGATGGGGAATCCCCTCCTGTGATTTACAGCCTTGGAAGCCCAGTGGCAGGGTAGGTAGGAATCAGTTCTGACTCCACAACAATGAGTTTGAAGGTATAAATTATGACTCCAACTTTTTTCTGATGTTTATTCCACTGTTCCAATCCTAATAATTAAATAGTCCATCATTTCCCTGTGTTTGATATTCTTGTTGTTATATTCCCTTGAGTTAACTGCAAATCATAGTGACCCTGTGAACAATAGCTCTGAACCCTGCCCTATCCTGAGCTAATCTCACTGCCTCAGACACATTTGTCTGCATAACCCTGATCACAGTGTCAATCATCTCATCTGGGGTCTTCCTTTCTGGCACTGACTCTCTACCCTTCCAAGCATGATGTCCTTCTCCAAGGACTGATTCCTTCTGGCCGTATGTCCAAAATATGTGAGACAGAACTTCAGAATCCTTGCCTTCAAGGAGCAGCTGGGTATTGCCCTATCCAGGACATGCCTGTTGGTTTTCTTGGCAGTAGATGGTATATTAAGTACTCTTCTCCAGCACTACAACTCAGAGGGCATCAATTTTGCTTCTGTCACCCTTAGTCATTGCCTGCTCACTGATACACAGCAAGTACTTGCAAGTACCATGATTGGAATGGGTGTACCTTAGTCCCTAGACTGACATAGCTGCACTTTAGCACTTTGGAGAGGTCACTGACAGCAGACCTTCCCAATGCAATTAATCTTTTGAGTTCCTAATTGCTGGTGTCATGACTGTTGATTATGGATCCTAAAAAGCTGAAATTCTTAGCAATCTATTTCTCTTCTCCATCTACCAGTTAGCCCAGTGTTGAGACTCTTTATCTTCTTGATGTTGAGTTACAATCCATATTGAAGACTGTAGTCCTTGACCTTCTGCAGCAAGTGCTTCAGGTCCTTCTCAGTATCAGCAAGCAAGATTGTGTCAACAGCATAACATAGGTTGTTGATAAGTCTTTCTCCAAATCTGATGCCACATTTCTCCTCATAATGTCCAGCCTCCCCAATAATATATTCTGTATATTGGTTGAAAAGTTAAACAGACAGAACTCAACCCTGACACACACCTTTCTTGATTTTGAACCATCCAGTATTTCCTTCCTCTATTCTGATGACTGCTTCCTGGTCTAAGTCTAAGTTTTGCATGAGCACAATCAGGTGGGATTTCCTTTCTTCTCAAGGTTAGCCACAGTTTGTTGTAATCCTGTGTGTCAAGTGCCTAAGCATAGTCAATCAAACACAAATAGATATTCTTCTGGTACTCTCTGCTTTCAATCAAGAGCTATCTGACATTAACAATGATGTTCCTACTGCCATGGCATCTTCTAAACCTAGCTTGTATTTCTGGTAGTTCTTTGTTGATGTACTGTTCCAATCATTTTTTTGGATAATTTTCTGCAGGATTTTACTTGTTTGTGATATTGTTCAAATATTTCCACACTCTGTTGGATCACCTTTTTTTTTAAATGGGAATAAATATGGAATCTCATCCCCTTTTGTCCCTTTTTGATTGGAAAGAGCTTTCTGTTTCCTTGTCCAAATTCCACAGCTGGTTTGGGTTGGTGTCATTGTATGGAGATGTATAGGTGAAATGTATTATAGTCGACCCCAGGACAGATAATATTGACCAATGCAATAACTTTTGGTTAAGGATATTTTAGAAAAGATAGGACTTCAGAGGTTGTATAAGATATAGAAGGGCAAGCAAACATTATCAATCAGCTTCAACCCAAAGTTGTTAGACTAGGAGTTAGCATGTAAATCAAGGGTTTACAAGAACTGCTTATGTAGCTTTTGTAAAACCTTAGTGAGAAAAGTAGATATTTAAAATTTCTTTTCCTCAGCTTATTGACATTCTTTACTTTTCCCCTTGATAAATCCTGCTACTTTTTTTTTAGCATTTTTAAGACATGGGACAGGAAATGCTTTATTTTGTAATTATCAGTATGTTATTGTTTTTATGCACCTTCAAATGGACTATTACTCATAATGATTTTGTGAAGAACAGGTGAACCTTCTTGTACCTTGCACCATCCTCATGATCTATGATGTGCTTGAATCTGTTGTTACAATCACTGTGTAAATTCATCTCATTGAGGGTCTTCCTCTGTTTCTCATTATGGAAAAAGCATGGTGTCTTTTCCTAAGGACTAACCCCTCTTGACAACATGCTGAAAGCATGGGAGATAAGGTTTCACTACCTTTAGCTCTAATGAGCACCCTGGTTGCAGTTCTGCCAAGATAGACCTGTTTGGGTTTTTGAAAGTGAGTGTCTTTGGTCAGCACCCAATTCAAAGGCCTTGACTCTTCTGTCATCTTTATTCATTGTCCAACTTTTAGACACATAGCAAGTAACTGAAAACACCATTACTTGGGTCAGGTTGTCTTTAGTTTTTAAAATGACATCCTTGCTCTTTCACCCTTTGGAGAAGTTCTTGACACTAGTTTCCCCAATGCAACTCATCTTTTGATTCCTTGACTGCTACTACCATGAGTATTGATTATAGATTCAAGTAAAATGAAATAGTTGATAACTTTAATTATTTATCAATCTATTATGATGTTGCCTACTGGTCCAGTGATAAGCAGTTTTGTTTTCTTGATGTTGAGATGTAACCCACATTAAAGGCTGTTGTCTTTGATCTTCAGGAAGTGCTCCAAGTCTCCTCCAGTTTCTACAAGCAAGAATGTGTCATCTGCATAATGCAGGTTGTTGATGAGTTCTTCCCCCAGTTATGCTAATCATGGTGATTACTAATAATGCAGTTATAATGAGTTTACAAAAAAATAGCAATAAAACCAATCCAAAACCAAATCCATGGCCACTGAGCAAATTCTGACTCACAGGAACCCTATAGGACAGAGTAGAACTTCACCATAGCATTTCATTGTAAATCATCATTATGTTTCACTTTAAATCATTATGGAAAACAGACTGCCACATATTTTTCTTGCCTGAGTGGATTTTGGGACTGGAGGGGAATGGTGAGATCTGAATAAGAAATCCTAAGGATTTACACTACCAACTTGAAGGTTCATGGTTAAAATCCGCAACTGTTTAGTGGGAGAAAGATGAGCAATCTCCTCCTATGCAATCTTATCTGAAAACTTGGTTGAAGGTCAGATATGAGTTGATTGCAGCATGAAGGCACACAACAACAACAATATGGTTACATCTGCATTCTGGGCCGTGCAGGGGAATGTGGACTGTAGATGTGTCAAATCCTCATGGCGATGAGCCTGTAAGGTCTACCTGGTGAAGGATGGTTTATGAACAGCAATGAGAGTGTGAGGAACCAGAGAGAGAAGATAAACGATGTTGTTGTTGTTATTGTTATGTGCCATCAAGTCGCCTGCAACTCATAGCGACCCTATTTACAATATCTCAGCACCCTTCTCTATACTGAGCCTGTCTCACTGACTCAGATACCCCTAACCCCATTGCTTTAGTTACCATGTCAATCCATCTCACCAAGAGTCTTCTTTCTCTGCTCTGTCCCTCCACCCTTCTAAGCATGATGTGCTCTTCCAACGATGGTCCCTACTGGCTATGTGCCCAAAATATGTGAGACAGAGCTTGAAAATCCTGGAAATAGATTAAGGAAGTAACTGTTGAAAGAGAATACATGATTAGGCATTATATGTATGACAATAGTCCAGAATAAGGAGTACATTGAAAAGAGGACTGGGGGGG
>NW_006399961.1:4997429-5008520 GCF_000299155.1 Elephantulus edwardii | reverse complement strand
ACATTCATGGTTCTCACATTCCATGTTCCAACCACTAGGGTCTGCTTACAATATATAAATTCTCGCTTCCAAAAGAAACTTGGTGTCCCCCTCTTTAAGACACACCTATCTATTCTTCTGGGGATCCATGGTATGTTCATACACTTCCCTAGCACTTCAACTCAAAGACATCAGTTCTTCTGTCATCCTTAGTCATTGTCCAGCTTTCTGATGCATAGCAATCAAGAATGAAGACTATGGTCTAGATCAGGCACACCTTAGTTTCCAGACTGACAGCGTTGCTCCTCAGTACTCTAGAGAGCTCCCTGACAGCAGATTTTTCTCAGTGCAATTTGTCTTGACTTTCTGCCTAATGGTACCAAGGGTGTTGATTGTTGAGCTAAGCAAGCTGAAAATGTTAAAAACCTCAATTGCTTCTTCATCTATCATGGTATCATGGTGCTGCCAATTGGCACAATGGTGGGAATGTTTGCCTTCTTGATGTTGAACTTCAGTCCTTATTGAAGACTACAGTCTTTGACTTTCTGCAAGCACTTCAGGTCCTTCTCAGTTTCAGCAAGCAAAATTGTGTCATCTGCATATCTCAGGTTGCTGATCAATCTTTCTCCAATCCTGAAGCTACATTCTTCCTCATAAAGCTAAAACCTCCTGAATGATCTGTTATGCATACAGATTGATAGGTTATGGAGACAAGACACATCTCTGATGCACTCCCTTCCTGATTTTGAACCATGCAGTGTGTCCTCGCTCTGTTCTGATGACTGCCTCCTGGTTTAAGATTTCTCATGTAAACAATCAAGTGTTCTGGGATTCCCATTCTTCTCAAGGATCAGTGATAGGACTGGGAAACTTAGAGGAGCATTTGCCATTGGATTCATCAGGAGGGAGTGTGCTTGAACATTCCTTCCCAAACAGAGACAGGGAAAAAACACAGCTAAATGTACATTTCTTAAGCTGGAGGAACTGAAGAACAAATTCAAGCTGAGTTCCAATACTTAAGAATGCTATGGGCAGAATATTGAATGATCTAGGAAGCATTAAAAGAAGATGGAAGCCGCACAGAGTCACTGTACAAAAAAAACCCTGGCTGACACAGAAAAAAATTCATGAAACAACATTTGATTAAGAGGCAATGATGATAAAGGAGGAAGTTCACGCTGCACTGAAGGAATTGGCACAAAACAAGGTCGCTAGAATTGATGGAATACCAGTTGACATATTTCAACAAACAGTTGCTGCCTTGGATATGCTTACCAGGTTGTGCCAAGAAATCTGGAGGACAACTACCTGGCCAATTGACTGAAAGAGATACATATTTATTCCCATTCCAAAAAAAGATGATAGAGTGTGAAAATTATCAAGCAACATCACTAACATCACATGCATGCAAAATCCTGTTGAAGATTATCCAAATAACTGGAACAGTAAGTACATTGAAAGAGAGCTACCAGAAATGTAAGCTGGACTTAAAAGAGACTGTGGCACTAGAGACATTATCACCAATGTCAGGTGGATCTTGGCCAAAAGCAAAGAGTACCAGAGGAATGTCTATATGTGTGTCATTAACTTTGCAAAGGCATTTGACTATGTGGATCACAACAAATTGTGGATAACCTTGAAAAGAAAGGGAATCCCAGAATATTTGATTGTGCTCATGTGAAACCTATACTTGGACAAGGAAGCAGTCATCAGAACAGAGCAAGGAAACACTGCATAGTCAAAATCAGGAGAGGAGTGTGTAAGGGATGCACCCTGTCTCCATAGTTTTGCAATTTATATGTGGAACAGATCATTCAGGTGGCTGGACTTTATGAAAAGGAATTTTGCATCAGATTAGGAGGAAGACTCATTAACAACCTACGATATGCAGATGACACAACCTTGCTTGCTGAAACTGAAGAAGACCTGAAGCACTTGTTGCAAAAGGTTAAGAACTGTAGTCTTCAGTATGGACTGAAGTTCAACATCAAGAAGACAAAGATTCTCACCACTGGGCCAATTGGTAGCACCATATTAGATAGAGAAGAGATTGAGGTTGTCAGCAATTACAGCTTGCTCAGATCCACAATCACACTCTTAATTCTAGCAGCCAGGAAATCAAAAGATGAATTGCATTGGGAAAATCTGCTGTCATGGGCCTCTCCAGAATGCTGAAGAGCAATGATGTGAGTCCAGATACAAAAGTGCTCCTAATCCATGCCATGGTCTTCTCAATTACGTATTATGCTTCAGAGAGTTGGACAATGACTAAGGATGACAGAAGAAGAATAGATGTCTTTGAGTTGTGGTGCTGGAGAAGAGTCTTGAACATACCATAGACTGCCAAAAAAACAAATAGGTCTGTCTTGGAGAGGGTGAAACCCAGTCTCATTTACTTTGGGCATATGACCAGGAGGGACTGGTCCTTGGAGAATGACATCATGCTTGGAAGGGTGGGCGGACAGCACAGGAGAAGGAGACCCCAGATGAGATGGACTGATACAGTAACTGGGACAACGGGGGTTGGTATGTCAGAATTAGTGAGACTGGCTCAGGACAGGGAAAGGTTCAGAGCTGCTGTACATAGCAGGCAATTCAATGGCACATACAATAATAACATACTATGACAGATTTTGGAAGCAGGAATGGCATCCACTTCCTAAACAACATGTCTCCAGAAACACCATGAACTTTGGTATATGTCATTAATTGTAGAAGAGCTTTAGGCTTTTTGTTCTTAGGGTCTTTATGAATCATGCTCGACTTGAAGGCAATCAACAACAACAAAAACATACTGAATGGTTAACAGTAGTTACCTTCAGACAGGTTAAGAACAGATAGAATTTCATATTCTACTTTGTATACTTCCAAAATTTCATGTGAAACATTTAATACTTCAGCATTGGTGAGTTAAAATACAGCTTAAAAATAAATGGATTTTTCAAGATTTCAAGGCAGAATTCAGCTCACTGTTGGAATGTTGCTTGGATCCAGATGAGAGGCTTTTCAAATATTTAATGACCTTTTATTATCAGACCCAAATAATTTATGATAATCTAAAATTTTTAAACCTTATGCATCTCAAGGAGAAATTGAGATCCAGTGAAAATACCCATGGTCATTTTTCATGAAAATGGCTTTTGATATTGACCACAGATGGAAGGATAAAAATTTAATTTTGGTCCTTAGCATTATTCTACATCAAAATCCTGAAATAATTAAATCGTATAAGCTCAGATGTGTAAAATCTTATATAATTTTATTGTTGTAGGTTACTTGCTGCAGAAAATCTCATCCTGAAGTATCTATTACAGTACTGAAGGATTCTATCGGCAAAGTATTAAATGCTGCACTAAGCATCAATGTAAGAAAGAAAGAATACACAAAGTCATTGTACTAGAGGGATTTGGTCAACAATGAATCATTAAAGGGAGTAGCATATGATCAAGAGCTTCAAGGTGTTTGTTTGGTTGTGGCTAAGAAGTTTTCAAACCTTTGCTTCCTGTTTGTTCTACTATATATATGGATACAATCACAGAGCATTCAGATATGTTTGTGGGAATATTTTCTGCCAAGCCTATATTTGGTCATGGTTATTGTCTTATTTGCCTACCGATACCTGTTCATCTTACCTGTCTCCACTTACCTTTGTCTCCACTCATACATTAATATTTGCTAACTCTTGTGTACCTCTCAGTATCTTCTTTTCCCTTAAAATATCATGCAGAACCCCCACTTTTTGCATGCTGTCTTTCCTGTTACCCAAATTAATATTATAACAACAATATCATTATCTATCTTACTGATTCTCCCCCCACCTTCCCTCTCATCCCTGGTAAGCATCCCCAGTGGTACTGAAGGGAGATATCCAATCTTCACTGAAAGAAGTGGCAAAAAAAGAAAGTCCTAGGAATTGATGGAATAGCAAATAATATGGTTTGACAAGCAGATGTAGCCCTAGACATGCTCACTACTCTATACCAGGAAATTTGGAAGACATTTACGAGGCCTACTTGACTGGAAGAGATCTGTATTTATTCCAGCTCCATAAAAAGGTGATACAACAGTTTAGAAATTATTGAACAATATCATTGTTGTTGTTAAGTACCGTCAAGTCGCAGGAGACTCATAGCAACCCTATGAAGGAGAGTCCTCGACTCTTGGGTGTCTTTCATCCTCTCTCCAGGTTCATAGGGTTTCCGGAGGCAAGCTATTATGGAAGTGGATGCCACTCCTCCTTCCACGCTTGTTTTAATCAGGGAGCTCCACCCCCCTCTCTGTCCGCACTGGGTAGCCAACCATTAACACATTTGACACATCAGTGTCACTGTGTTCAGCCTCACAGCAACCAAAAGTGACCACGGTATGGCAACTTGTACACCAGGGCTATATGACCTAGAGGAATGTCTGAACAGAAACAATCAAAGACAGGCCCGAGGACCGCGGATTAAAAGTCACCCACCTTTGGCTTGGTAGCATCGCTTTCTGTCCACTGGGCCAGCTGATCTCTCTCTCGAAGTTGATACTATTGTTGTTAAGTGCCGTCGAGTTGCAGGCAACTCATAGCGACCCTATCAAGGAGAGTCCTCGACGTCTGGGGAACAATATCATTAGTATACGTTAAAATAAAAACCTGCCAAAGATTACTGGAAAATGGCCGGAAGCGTACCCTGAGAAATGACTGAGAAATTCAGCCTGGATTTTGAAGAGGCTGTGAAATGAGGGATATCACTGCTGATATCAGATTGACCTTGGCTGAAAGCAGATGATATCAGAAGGATGATTATCTGTGTTTTATTGACTATGCAAAAGCATTTGACTGTGTGGCTCATAAGAAATTATGAGTAATGTTCTTGTCGTGTTGTTGATTTCCTTGAGGTAGAGCATGACTCATAGCGACACTAAGAACAAAAGGCTTGAAACCTTTCTATAACATAAACCTTTCTATAACTATTGACATTTATCAAGGTTTATAGAGTTTCTGGAGGTATGTTGTTTAGGAAGAGGATGCCACTTCTGATTCCTAGAAAACTTAATTGTGCTCATGCGAAACCTGTACATAGATCAAGAACTAGGCACTTGAATTAAAAAAAGGGAGCACTTCATGGTTTAAAATCAGGAAAGATATGAGCCAAGATTGTATCCTTCTGCCCTATCTTTTCAATCAGTATGCTGAGCAAATAATTTGAGAACATAGATTATATGGAGAGGAACTTGGCGTCAGGATTGGAGGAAGATTCAACAACCTACATTAGGCAGATGACACAGCTTTGATTACCAAAAGTAAGACTTGAAGCACTTACTAAAGATGATAAAAAATGATGTAGTCTTCAGAATGGAGTATACTGATGTATACTATATATATACTATATACTACATATTACATACTATATATAATGCATTAAGAAAAAAACACACCAAAAATCATCACAACTAGATTAAAAGGCAGCATCATGAAAAATAAAAACTGAAGTTGTCAAAGATTTTACTTGGATCCACAATCAATATACATGGAATCAGAAATCAAGAAATGAAAAGACTTGGTGCATTGGACAATATGCTATTGTGGATCTTTTGAAAGTAATAAAAGAGCAAGGATGAGAGTTTAAAGACTAAGATGCCCCTGATACAAAACTTGATCTTTTCAACTGTTTCATATACATGTGAATAATTGGTGAGGAAGATGGAACACGAATTGGTGCTCTGAATTATGGTGATGGAGAATACTACTGCATATTCCATGAATTGCATATTCTATGAGGACAAACAAATCTATTTTGTAGGAAATATAAACAGGTGCCCTTTAATGGTAAGAATGGTAAAACTTCATCTCTCATACTTTAAGCATATTGTCAAGAGACAGTTTTTGTTGTTATTGTTGTTCTTACCTGCCATATAGTCAAGTATAACTCATAGTGACCCTACGAACAAAAGATCTGAAGCCCATTCTATCCTGTGCCATCCTCACAATTTCTGACACACAAGAGCCCATTGAGGCAGTCACTACATCAATCCACCTGGTCGAGCGTCTTCCTCTCCTCTGCTGACCCTCCACCCTTCCTAGTATCATGTCCCTCTCCAGGATCCATGCCCAAAGTATGTGAAACAAAGCCTCATTCTTGGCTCCAAGGAGTACACACAATGTAGCTGAATGTAGTCCTCTTCTCCAACACCATAGCTCAAAGGCATCAGTTCTTCTTCTTTCATCCTTATTCACTGTCCAGCTCTCAGATGCATGGCAAGTAATCAGACTATGGCCTGAATCAGACACACCTTAGTTCTCAAACTGACATCCTTACTCCTCAATAATTTGGAGAGGTCCCTAACTGCAGATCCTCCCAGAGCAATACATCTCCTTATTTCTGACTGCTGGGAAAAGGGTGTTAATTGTGGGTTCAAGCAACATGAAGTTGTTGACAGTTTCAATCTCTTCTCCAACCATTATGATGTTGCTTATTGGTCCAGTGCTAAGAATCTTTGTTTTCTTTTCATTGAGATTAATTCCATACAAAAGGCTGCATTCTTTGATATTCTGCAACAATTGCTTCAGTCTTCCTTATTTTCAACAAGCAAGGTTGTGTTATCTACATAATGCTTGCTATTGATAAGTCTCCCTCCAATCCTGATGCCACATTCTTCTTCAGAGAGTCCAGCCTCTCTAATAAATAGTCTGCAGTGTGCTGTGCTGCTCACCAAATGACTGTCTCCAGAGGTTCAAATCTCCCAGTGACTCCACAGAAAAAAAGATGGACAGTTTTCTCCTGCAAAGACGTACACTCTCAGAACCCCAGTAGAGAGTTGCTATGAGTTGGAATTGAGCTGAGAATCTTCAAGGGAGCTGGCTGCCATAGTAAGTAGCTGGAGAGTTTTATCACACAAGCACTTTATGGTTGCACCACGAGGACTCCTGTGATCATATTACCATGGAAAAGTAGATTTCTGAACAGAGAATACCGTAAAAAAGAAAAAAAGTAAGAAAGACCTTTGTGGGCACAAAAGGAACTCCTCATCTGGTGGGGTGAACCAAGATGTCTGAATCATCTTCTACCCTGATCCTCTCTTCAAGGTGAATGACACCATTCAGATTTCATCATGTTTGACACTGGTGGCCTGTGCCTACTGACTAGAGGTGCTAACTGGGAAGAATTGATGTGATCACTAACAAAGAGAGAAACATTTTGGCTCTTTGGATGTGGTTTGTGTGAAAGATGCAATGGCAACTGCTTTGCCATCTGGTTTTCCAGCATTTTGGTTATTGGCAAAGTAAATCTGGATTTCTTTTTCACTCTACTTCAGAGAAACATAAATTCCATTTGCTGTTGAGCAACAAACCACGATTTCTCTTCCCCGAAGAAAGGTATCTGCCTCAGCCTCACCATTGTTGAAGAGAGAGACAAGAGCCTGGATACACAACGGTGCAGTGGGTGATATTTATCTTTAGATGAAGTGAACGAAGAGGCTTTTACATAATTAACGATTATGATTTTTAATCACAGCATGATATTTAAAATGTCAGCCAGGAAGACAAACTGAAGCATTTTTAAAGGTCATCTGCCTACTTCTGATATTTTAATTGAGAACCATTCTCAAGCTAAATTTACTGTTGTTGAGTTGGAACTGATTCATAACTGACTCTCCAGACAGTATATAGAGCCTGTCCATCACATTGAAAGGTTGCCTAGCTTTCTCCTGCAGGGTCCTGATGGATCTGAACCACCAGAGACATGTTAGCGTTACGTTAGCAGCACAAATCCCTACCAGTCATTCCACCAGCACTCCCCTTGGAAGCCATTAGTGGTTATAGCTGGGGCAAATTCACCTGTACGGATTGTGAACAGAAACAGGTTTTTCCAAGCAGATGAAAAATATATAGAACAGGAGACGCCTTCTGGAAAGATGCTTGGTGTTTCTAGCACAAGAATACATACAGAGACAGTGACACAGAGTATTTTATACTAGGATTGTTTAAGGAAGTTCAGATTTTCCCTTTAAATGTCTGAATCTAAAATCAGAAGCACTTGGTGTGTGTGTAAATTTTGTTAGATGCCAGCATATGACTCATAGCAACGGTATGGACAATAGATAGAACCCTGTTATCCTATTCTATATTCATCATCTCTGACATACTTGAGCCCATTGCTGCAGTCATTGTGTCACTACATCAGTCCATTTCATTGAGGGTCTTCCTTTCCTTCTTGATCCTCCACCTTTCCCAGTGTGATATCCTTCTCCAAGGATTAGTTTTTTCTAATAACATGTCCTTTGTTTTGACTTCTCAATGCTCTAGTGCAATTTTCAGTGTCTTCTGACATCTATTTTGAGGGTTTTTTTCCCTCCTTTCTCCTCTGTCTTTGTAATGACTTTTTTCTTTCTTTATGGATGAGATCCATGATGTGATCATCCCACACCTCATCTAGTCTTCAGTCACTGATGTTCAATGCTTCACTTCTATTCTTAAGATGATTTTGAAACTAAGGTAGACACAAGATCATATTTTGGCTCTCATGGACTTGTTTTAATTCTCTTTGGCCTCAATTTGAATTCACACATCAATAACCTACATTATGCAGATGACATACCCTTCCTTGCTTGCTGAAAGTGAGGAGGACTTGAAGCACTTGTTGCAGAAGATCAAATAGTCTTCAATATGGCTTGCATCACATCGTCAAGAAAACAAAAACTCTTACCATTGGACCTATAGGCAACATCATGAGAGATTAATAAAAGATTGATGTCGTCAACAATTTTATCTTGCTTGGCTCACCAATCAACAACCTTGGTACCAACAGTCAGGAAATCATGAGACGTGTTGTGTGGGAAAGTCTGCAGTCAGGTACCTTTCTAAATTATTGATGAGTCATTATGTCGGTTTGAGGACTAAAGTGCATCTGATTCAGGCCATGGTCTTTTCTATCACTTGCTATGCATCTGAGAGCTGGACAATGGATAGAGATGACAGAAGAAGAATTGATACCTATGAGCTGTGGTATTGGAGAAGAGTACTTGAATTGTCAAAAGAACAAATAGGTCTTGGAGAAAGTGCAGACAGAGTGCCCATTGAAAGCAAAGATGTTGAAGCTTCATCTCATAAACTTGAGACATATTGTTAGGAGGGTCTATTCCTTGGAAAGGGACTTCATGCTTGAAAAGATAGAGGGTCAGCAAGGGAAACAAAGACCTTTGACCAGGTAGACTGACACGGTGACTGCCACAATGGCCTCTAATGTGTCAGGAAGTGTGCAGATGACTCAGGACAGAACAGAGTTCAGATCTGTTGTTCACAGGGTCACTATGGGTCATAATGAACTTGATGGCACCACTAACAATGTACCCAAAGTATGTGAGGCAAAGCTTTGCCATGCTTGCCTCCAAGGAGCACTTTTGTTACACCCTCTCCAAGACATATCTGTTTGTTCTTTTGGCAGTTCATGGACTATTCAGTACTCTTTTCCAACACCACAACTCACAGGCATTAATTCTCCTTCTGTCATCTTTAGTCATTGTAAAATGCATAGCAAATGATTGTTAAAATTATTACTTAAATCAGGCCCACCTTAGTCTTTAAACTGACATCAATCTAAAAGTGGAGTTTTCATTCTATTTTAAAGTTTAGCATGAACCTAGAGTCCATGTAAGATTTTTTTAAATCTGCCTTTGCCAACAGCCATCCTTTTAACCTTAGTGCTGACTTGAGCCATATACCGTAAGGCCAGTGTTCCTTTTCTCTATGATCTGGTAAGGGTAAGATATAGTTTATTCTCAAAGGGATTGGTAATGATAGTCAAACATATGTAAGATGTGATACCTTGAAAGCACAGGGGCTTGGAGCAGAGCATATTTGCTGTTGCTTTACAATCCTCAGAGATGGTTTGAGGGAAAAACTTTATTAAATGATTACTCGAAAAAACCTATCTTGTTGCCATTCCCTGACCATCTTACAGTAAACTGAATGATAGGTACCTTTGACCAATCATGTAATGCCATGTATGTGTTAAGTACCTATTCCTGTCAGATTCTTCCTTCCAATATCCCACCATTACCTCCCTTGAGAATCTTTCATTCAATTCTGATTTTATAACCTTTAGTACCTAATCCATTAGTACAAGAAGCTACCACTTGTCCAGTCAGCAGAATGGCCATTTTCCACTGTGTAACAGTGGTTGTTTCCAGAGTGTGGATAGTTGCTATACTTTAATATGCTTATTTTTGCTTTTCTTTAAGCAAACACTATGATGTTCTATGACACCTTTGATCTGAAGAACATTCTTTCCTTCCTGCTCCCATGTCTTTATTATTTATATTTGTGGGAAAGCAGATATTAATATTATAAGTATAATTTTATATTTTTAAGTTATTTAATTTTAGAAGGTGTTGTATCATCACCCCATGTTTGAGATTCATATATAGACTTGTACATATTAGTAGTTATTATGTTTTGTTCAGTAGCATTTTATGGAGCTCTGGTGGCCTAGTGGCAAGAAGCTGAACTGCAATCACAAAGGCATGTGGTTCAAGGCCACGAGCTGCTCTGCAGAACAAGGATGGGCAATCTGTTCCTGTGCGATTAACTGCCCCTGAAAACTGGCTGGAGGGTCAGCTATGGGTCAGTTCCAACTCTACAGTATACTACAACAACAAGAACAACAGTATTTTATGGGTATAGGTATAACTCAAATCATTAGACTTATTTCTACTTTTGGACTGACTGTTACAAGTAATATTATGGCAAACATCCATTCTTTGTATATACAAGTATTTAATTTCTCCTGGGTCAATACAGAGGAAAGGAATGACTCAATCATATGTTACATACATTTTCAACATTTTAAGTATCTATTTTCTTCAAAACAACTGTGAGATATCATCTTACCCCAGTCAAAATAGCAAAATTTAACAGAACAGAAAGCAAAAAATGCTGGCGAGGTTGTGGAGAAACTGGAACCCTGATTCACTGTTGGTGGGAGTGTAAAATGGTGCAGCCCCTGTGGAAGGCAGTATGGCACTTTCTCAAAAAGTTGCAAATAGAAATACCATTTGACCCAGCAATTCCACTACTGGGAATATATCCCAAAGAGACCATAACTGACATCCAAGCAGATATATGCACACCCA
>NW_006399961.1:4984761-4994061 GCF_000299155.1 Elephantulus edwardii | reverse complement strand
AGAATAGAGCATGGTTTAGGGTTAGGGCTGTTGTACATAGGGTCGCTATGAGTCGCAAAGGACTCGAGGGCACATAACAACAGCAACAACAACAACAACAACAACAACATTGGTTCAGTGGTGAGAAGGTGTTGTTTGGGTTTTTTTTCTTATTTGCCTTAGGCAAAGAGAACCCACTGCTCTGGATTCAATTCTGAACTCTTTCAGATTTTCAAGGTTGTAAAAATTTATGTGAAATTGCCTGTCTTCCTCCTGAAGAGTAGTTGTAGTTAGTGGATCCAATCTGGTGACCTTTTGTTTAACAGCCTAATATGCTATGTACCACACCACCAGGGTGTAAAAATAATTTGTCTCTTTAAAAGAAAAAATTATTGTTTCTTACTTATCATTGAGTTTTTGGAAGCCGGAGTAGCATACACTTCCTAAACCATGTGCCTCCGGAAACTCTATGAACGTTGATAAATGTCAATAGTTGTAGAGGAGCTTCAGGACTTTTGTTCATAGGATCGCTATGAGTCGTGCTCGACTCGAAGGCAATCGACAACATCAACATATTATGAGTAAAAACCACTTATCATCTGCGTGATTTAAAAATATTTTCCTCAAGTCTTTGTTTTTCAAAAAGCAAATAATCCTAATTTTGATTAATTTAATGAATCAATTTTTCTCTTATCTGGGTCATGCTCTTGGTATCACTCTTTTAAAGCAGTAGAAAGAAGATACACTAAACTAAAGCATGGCAGAAAAATAATGCCTTAAACTTCATAAAACTAATGAATATTTGTCTTTCTATATATTTACCTGCTTCCTTATCACTCATTCAAATAAAAAGACTAAATGTTTCTTACCAGTTTAAAGGAATGTGACCTTTAGAAAATGAGTATGATTTAGTATTTGATTGGTTTATATTTATATTTTTCTAAAGACCTAAACCTTTTAGACTTGCTTTGCATGACATATTCAAAATAATTTCCTTCTTTCTTTAAAATGCTTTCAAATATGCTCTCTCTTTATAATTCAAGTTAGTGGTTTTTTCTAGTTCATATTTACAGGAGGCATTGTGCTTAGCACTTGTGAATTTAGATAACTAATCTCTAGTATTTACATTGAATACCATTTCAATTTTGTTAGTAAGCATGACTGTTGTCGAGTTGCCTGACTCATAGTGACCAGATGTACAAAAGCTTTGAACTCTGCTCTATCCTGTGCCAATCTCACTGTCTCTGACACACCTACCCTCATAACCCCAGTCACTGAGTCAATCCATCTCATCGAGGGTCTTCCTCTCCTGCACTGACTCTGCACCCTCCCAAGCATAACGTCCCTCTCCAAGGACTGGTCCTTTCTTGCAAAATGCCCAAAGTATGTCAGACGAAGCTTCAGAACCTTGCCTCCAATGAGCAGCCTGGTCTCACCCTCTCTTGGATGAACTTGTTTGTTCTCCTAGCAGTCCATGGTATATGCAATACTCTTCTCTAGCATCAGAGTTCAAAAGCATCAATTCTTCTTCTGTCATCCCTAGTTATTGTCCAGATTTCTCATGCATAGCAAGTAACTGCAAATACTATGGGTTGGATCCAGCACACCTTAGTCTCCAGACTGACACCATTGCTCTTCAATACTTTGGTGAAGTCTCCAAATTCAGACTTTTCCAATGCAATTTGTCTTTTAATTTCCTGGCTCCTGGTACCAAGAGTGTTGACTGTAGAGCCAAGCAAACTAAAGCTGTTAACAATCTCAATCTTTTTACCATCTATCATGATGCTGTCAATCAGCCCAGGTGTGAGAATCTTTGTTTTCTTGATGTTGGGCTTCAATCCATATTGAAGACTGCAATGCATAATATAGACAAAACCAGAGTTTTATAAGGAAATAATTTGCATTAGAGTTTGCAGAAATTATTTGGCATCTCATTTTGTATTTGCTGGAGGGATTAAGGGGTCTCTCGGGAAAAAGAGAGACATTGGAAACATGAAAACATTGTTGTCTTCCACAAATTATTTCTGACTTGCTCTCTTTCATATGTGTGAAGCCATTGGATTCTGAAAGGTGGGTTCTTTTTGTTTGGGTTGAAGGTCGGGTGTGGGCTGTTTGGTTGTTTTTATTTCATTCACAATTGTGTATGAGCTGATTGGATTTGCTAGATTTGGCTAACAGTGAGGTTTGGTCTGTAAGCCTCTTGATTATCGCCAATCAGGGCCTGGGTATTTAAAAGTCAGTTGGGCCCTTGTGCCTGGTATTAATTGTGTTTTGAATGAGCATTCTTCTAAGTGATACAGCACTGGTCTCTCAATTCACTGTACTGAGGCAATTTGGGGTTGCTGTGATACTGAATGCTGTGCCACTGGGTGTCAAATGCCGTAACGTTTACCCATGGTGGACAGGGTTTGGTGGAGCTCCCAGATTAAGACAGGCTTGGAGGCAGGAATGGCATCCACTTTCTAAACAACATGCTAATGGAAACTCTATGAACTTAGAGATGCAACGATAGTTATAGAACAGGATTCAGGTCCTTTGTTCATAGGGTCGCTATGAGTTGTGCGCAACTCAATGGCACTTAACAACTGTATCCCTATCTCTGTCTCTGTCTCTCTCTCTCTAGCTCTATCTCTCATCTCTCATCTCTCTCTCTATCTCCATTGTTGTGTTCTGTAATAAGCTTATTATTTGACCTTGAAAACTATTTCTGAAAAAATCTTGATTTTTCTGTTGCTGTTGATTGCCTTCGAATTCAGCACGACTTATAGCGACCCTATGAACAAAAGGCCTTAAGCCCCTCTACAACTCTCGACATTTATCAACATAGAGTTTCTGGAGGCATGGTATTTAGGAAGTGGATGAGCAAATATTTTATTTACAGTGAAGTTTGTCCAGTCAGTGTTGTGGACATTCTGGCTGAATGATCATATCTTTTCAGCAAGAATGTCTCTTCTGCCACATGCTATCTTTTCATTACTCATAACTCTTTTGGACATGTAGATCATACATCCTCCAACTGCAGGAGGGAAGTCAGATCTTATGCTCTGCTAGGAATACCCTTTAATGTTTTAGCACATCATTCCATCCCAAGGTTTTGACAAATGAATGAATAAATCAGAGAACTATTGATTGTTAAAATCTTGACAACCTTGCTGCTATTTGTCAGCCTTGTCTCATTCACAATGTGAGTTAAGTTATGAGTTGTTTCATAATTAAGTAATCTGTATGCAAGCATTTTCTATATAGGGATTATTTAAATTATAAAAATATGAATTACAGGAAAAACTTCTTGGAACTAAGGGGGAGTCCCTGAAATTGAAAATGTGGAAGAAAATGTGGAGAGTCTTTAGAAGGAGGGATGAAAAGAGGAAAGATGTTGTGAGTAATGCGTGGTCAGCAGGCATGAACTCTAAAATGAGCTGCATTGGTCAGCTGAAGAGGTCATTCTATAGGATACCACAAATAATAGAAACCCCATTTAGAGGCTTGGACTGGTTTATTTGTCTCAAATCTAAGGGTAGGCAGCTCAGGACTGGGTGATGTTTGAACACTATCAGATTCCCGTCATTTTCCATTGTTCCATTCTTCTCTCCAGAGCCCTGTTGGCCCAATGGGTAGGGTTGTGTTGCCAACACCAACGCAGGAACTTAGAATCCACCACAACCTGCTCTGCAGGAGAAAGATGAGCAGTCTCCTCACCTTCAATTTACAACCTCTGAAAACTGAAGGAAGGTCCGCTGTGAGTTGGTTCTGACTCAAAGGCACAGAACAACACCACCCTGAACCAATAGACATTTTTCCTCATGTTTTTCATCCTGGGCTTGCTATGTGGTTATTGCATCTCTAGACCTCACATTCAGATTCTAGACCAAAAAAGAAAGAGGAGAAAGATAAATGAACAAAATAATTTGTCTTTGTATTTAGAGAAAACATAGTTATCCTAGGCACCTTTGTCTATACACTATTGTTGTTAGGTACCATCAAATCGATTACTATGCATAACAACCCTATAATGACAGATCTGAACCTTGCCTTATTCCGAATTAAGCTTGCAATCTTTGTTATGCTTAAGCCCATTGTAGTAGATACTATGTCACTCCATTTTAGTGATAGCCTCCCATTCTTTTGCTGACCCCTCTACCTTTCCTAGCATGATGTATCTTTCCAAGGACTGGACTCTCCTGACAACATGCCCAAAGTATGTGAGATGACGTTTCAGCATCTTCACCTCTGAGGAGCATTCTGGCTGTATGTCCTTCAAGACAAATTTATTTGTTCTTTTGACAGTCCATGGCATAGTCAATACTGTTTGCCAACACCACAGTTCAAAGCCATTGATTCTTCTTAGGTCTTCCTATTGACTGTCCACCTTTCAGATGCACAGGAAGCAATTGATAATTCCAAGGCTTGGGTCAGGCTCATCTTAGTCTTTAAACTGACATCTTGCCTCTTTAGAATTATGGAGAGGTCTTTGACAGCAAAGTTTCCAATACATCATGTCTTTTTATTTCTTTTTTTTAAAAAAAAGTGAGTGAAATATCCCATTCATAAAAGGACAAATACTGCATAGTGCCACTGTTGTAAAGTAGGACTGACATCAGAGTTGGGGGAAACTAAGGGGATAAATAATGTATATTGCATTGAAACAGATGAGGGAGAGAACTGTTTAGGAGGAATATATGATGATTAGGTATTATTGTCATGACAAAAGAGTCCAGAATGAAAGCTGCATAGTGGAGTGGATGGGGTGGGGTGGGGAGGGGTATTATATAGCAATTAAATAATTTTTTTTTACTTTTCAAAGAGAAAAGAGAACTGCAGGGAGAGGTGGACAAGGAGGACCGTGTGCAACTGTGAATGAATGGAAATCCAAAGTCTCTGTGAACTTTCATTAAAATAAAAACAAAACTAAATAAAAGAGTGAAAACTCAAAAAACAGACAAAATTGTTATTTACATGGGACTTTGCACAGACATTGGTTTTTCATTCATTCATTAATTTATAAATTTCTATTCCTTGTTATCAAGGATTTTGCTTGTGGATCCAACTAAATGAAATCCTTGACAAATACATGATGTTGTATATTGGTCCAATGGTGAGAATTTCTGTTTTCTTATTGTTGAGATGTAATCCATATTGAAAGCTCCAGCAAGTGCTTTAAGCCTTCTTAACTTTCTGCAAGCAAGGCTGCATCATCTGCATAATGCAGGCTGTGGATGGGTCTTCCTTTAATTCTGATGTTACATTCTTGTCATATAATCCACCTTCTCAAATTATTCATGAGATGTTTAAGATGTTGTCCATTCATTACCCTTCTTATTTATCAACTGGCTTATTATCTGACATCTCACATTTATTACAATAGTAAAAAGTCTACCACCAAACTCTTCTTCATGTTGGTAAAATATGTCTATCAGCAGTGAATATTGAGACACAAGGCAAGAGTAATGATGTCTGTGTTGATTAAAGCTATGTGTCCACTTGGCTGGTCTGTGATTCTCAAAGATTTGAAGCTATGTAAAGATGTAATTAGACAGTTATGTAATGGTGCAATTACCCTCCATAATATGATCTGAAGTGATCATTATTTTCATACAACTGTGTGTGTATATACATATACATATACATATACATATACATATACATATACACATATATAAATACCTTATCTTTGTAACCTAACCATGTTAAGAAATGAGGACTGCCTCTCTCCCTCCCCCCACAGTTCTTTTTGCAATGTACCTCTTATTGTTGGCTGTTGTGATACATGTAATGCATAATCATATATTTCTTTTGAAAAGTTCCTCCCTTTATCTGCTCCAATGCAGTACTCATTATTTGTCCCCTCTTTTCTGAGTTTCCCCTCAACCCTCATGCCAATCCTGTTTTATAACAGTGGTATTATTGAGGTAATTGTACAATAATGAATGAACATTAAAAATAGAAAAGTGAACTGGGGGAGGGAAAAGGGAGTGGAAGGGGGTGAAATATGCAACAAAAAATGAATGAAAATCTAATTTTTCTCTAAACTTTTGTTAAAATAACAAAAGAAAAACTTATTTAAAAAAGAAATGAGAACTGGGTGTATGTAATTTTTCAAACTGTGGCACATAACAATATTGTGCTACAAAGAAAACTAGGAAATTGAATGTGTGAGCAGGAGGATGAATGTTGAAGGACAAAGAAAATCTATCAGAATTAGATGATTAGAAAAATCACCTTCTGGTTGGAGAAGTTGATAACTGGAGTTTATCTAAGTTTCTTATTTGCCCAGTGCTTCAGTAACACAAATACCACAAGAGGGTATCATTAAAGGACAGAATTCTGTTTTCTAGAGTTCTGGAGTCTAAATTCAGTGATTCAACTATGTTGATTCCTTCTGTGAGCCTCTCTCCCAGGGCTCTCTCTGTGTGTGTATGTGTGTATCTGCTAGAAGTCCTTGACATTCTTTTGCTTGTAGACAATCCTTACATGCTTTCTGTCTTCCCCTCTGAGCCTGTACCTGGGTTTTCTATTCTATACTTTTTATCAAAAGTGATTGATTAAGTTTATCATTCTCCCTGCATTGGTAGCATCTCAAGTAATTGATTGATTAAAACTTATTATATCTAAAACAGCTTTAAATCACTGGAGCCCATAGCAACCTTCATCAGGTTTCTGAGGCTGTTAATTGTAACTACTCATTTCTCTCCTGGAGCCTCTGGTGGTGCAACTCTATAGACTGTGACACCAGAGCTTTCCTATATTATACTTTGCAAGGGCATTATATTACATGGAAAGTCATTACATCACATTACATTGTAGACGGTAATCTGGTCTACCCAGGGTTAACTCATCTAATCGCTTGTAACTGCTTCATGACAGCAACTAGACTGCTGTTTGATTCCTAGCAAGTAGAAATCAAAGCTTTCTAAGATGACTTGTAAAGTTAGCCATCATACCAACTGATCATCCATGGTCAGGAAGGATATTACAAGGCCATGGAGATGGCAAAGGCTAGGGAACCCAATTCTTGGTCTGACCTTGAAAATAAAACTTAGAAATGCACGATGTAAAGGACTTCAATTATTTGCTTTCCAGAGGAAAAAATAAAGACTATTTTTGCATTAAATGCTAACAGATACAACTAAAAAACTAGAAAACAACATGAAAAGCCTCTTAAGAAAACATGATACCTGTGTGTTTATAGTATATTGAAAGTTTGGAGGTTGAAGAGATCACAGAGAACTTTGTAATTTAACTCTTCATTTATCAGGAAGAAAATGAAGGCATAGCAAGGTGATATGACTTGTCCCACATAACACATACAGCGTGAGGTCAAAGCCTATAATGTAAATACTTTGAATGTATATTCAGGTCTATTTTGACTCCAATTTATTCCCCATAAGTTGCTGATAGGTGCTGTTGAGTAGACCATCACTCTTAGTGACCCTGGGAACAACAGATCTGAACCTTCCCTTATTCTGCCCCCTCACCACAGTCTCTGCCATGCCCAGGCCCATTGATGCAGATTATTGTGTTAATCCACCTTGTTGAGGGTCTTCCTCTTTTTTCACTGAGCCTGCAAGAATCTTTCCTGTGATTTCCCCACATGGTAATAAAGTTGCTTTGATCTCTAAATGGCTGGTAGAAGAGATATTAGGTCAGTGGTCTTACACGGAGAAGGTGAAGAAGAGAAATAGCGTGGAAAGACTTATGTCTAACAGCCATCTTTTAAGAAGAAGAAAACTCTTGTTTCTTTGGCTGGTGACAATGGACTTTTACCATTGTGGAATATTAAAGAATATGCAATGTCTCTGAGCTGTGGTGCTGGAGAAGAGCACTGAATATACTGTGGACTGTTAGGTTCATCCTGGAGTGGGTGAAACCAGGCTTCTCCTTGGAGGCATGGATTCTGAAGCTCCATCTGACGTACTTTGGCGATGTTGCAAGGAGGGACCAATCCTTGGAGAGGGACATCATGCTTGGGAGGTTGGAGGGACAGTGCAAGAGAGGAAGACACTCAATGAGATGGATTGACTCAGTGACTAGGGAAATGGAAGTAGGTATGTCAGAGACAATAAGTTTGGCACAAGGTAGAGCAAGTTTCAGAGCTGTTGTACATAGGGTTGCTATGAGTCGCAGGTGACTCAATGGTACATAACAGCAACAACAAAAACAGCCTACTTCTTGAAAATTACCACAAACTGATAATTTTTTAAACTGTTATCATCAAACTACTAAGCATTAAACTTAAAATATTGCTCACTGACAATCAAAATTTAATTTTATATTATTTATAGATGTGTCCATTAAAAGAAGTGAGACAAAGCTTGTTATGTGTTGAAGTCTAAGATGGTGGGCTGTTATTAAGTGTCTCTAAGTTGAGATTGCCTCATAGTGTGCCTATGAACAGTAGATCTGAACTCTTCCTGTCCTGTGCTATCTTTATCATCCCTGATGCATTTGAGACCATGCCATTATTTATTATATTATTCTTTCTCTTTTATTGCTTGCTGTGTAGACAAATTGTAACAGGTATCAAAACTGTTAGATGCTTAATAATTACAGGACCATTGGAGCTTACATCTTGAGAAAAATCTCAGTGCTGTTAATTGAGAAATCAAACCAATAGACCTGAATCTCGTTTGCCTGGTGCAATGGTCCCTGAAACGGACTCATAATCACAATCACCTGAGAAGATTTTAACTTTTTTTTTGGCTGCTGCTGAATTAATTTCAATTGTAAAAGTGGTCCATATGTTTGACTGGAAAAAAACTTAAAACAGTGCCAAAGACTGGAAAGTAGACACTTATGCCTCTTCTACTTTGCTCATGTGGCTACAGGTTTGGTTTTAGTTTCTTGCACTTTGTTTTTCTGGAATAATAACACTCTACTGTTAATATTTTGGTATTTGGTGACTGCATATATCAAGATCTCTGGTGGCACTATGATTAAAAATTTTAACAGTTAATCAAAGTTTTGATGGTTCAAATTAAACAGCTGCTTCGTGGAAGAAAGTTGGGCCATTCTACTCTAAATATCTACAGCCGTGGGAAACTTATGGGGCAATTCTGTCCTGCTCTTCAGAGTCTGTGTAAGTCAGAATCAACTTGATGACAGTGGGTTTGGGTTAATATAGCAAGGAACCTTTATGGCACGATGATTAACACATTGCTGCAAATGACGGCTATAGCTGTCGCACATGTTTCTAAGCAGGTAGTCAATTTAAAAGTGTGCGGCCACACCCATGTTTATTGCAGCTTTGTTCACAATAGCAAGGAGTTGGAAACAACCTAAGTGCCCATCAACAAACGAATGGCTAGAGAAGCTGTGGTATAT
>NW_006399961.1:4982968-4984661 GCF_000299155.1 Elephantulus edwardii | reverse complement strand
AAATAGGTGACCCTGGAGGACATTATGCTGAGTGAAGTATCTCAGTCACAAAAGGACAAATACTGCATGGTGCCACTGTTGTAGAATGGGACTGACATGAGGGTTAGGGTAAGACTCAGCAAAACTGGATAAATTATGTATACTGCATTTAAACATATGAGGAAGAGAACAATTTTAAAGCGATATATGATAGGGTATTATGGTTATCACAAGAGTCCAGAATGAAGGTTGCATAGTGGAGTGTACTTGGGGCAGTGTGGGGAGGGGTGCAGGGGATTGTATACCAATGAAAGAATTTTTCTTTTACTTTCCAAAGACAGGAGCAAACTGGGGGGGGTGGGGGAGGGATGGGCAGGGAGAAAAGTGCAACAATGAATGAATGAATCGATGGAAATGCAAAATCTCTGTACATGTTCATTAAAATTAATTAAAAAAGGGAAAAATAATCTTTTTTTCTAGTGTTTTTGAATAATATATGAAAATTCCAGTTCTTCCTTGACAAAGCTTGTTCTTGTCAGGCTTTTTAATTATAAAGATTCGTTTCAATATGTAGTGCTATTTCATTGTGGTTTTAACTTGCATTTTTCTAATAACTAATGATTGCAATAACTTTTCATGTGCTTATTTACCTTGTTGATATGTGCCCTCAATTGACTACAAGTGGCCCAGTGGCAAGAAGCTATGCTGCAATCCCAAAGGCACACAGTTCAAGGCCACCAGCTGCTCAGTGGGAGAAGGCTGGGCAATCTCCTGTGTGATTAACTGTCTCTTAAACACACTAAGGGTCAGCTATGGGTTGGTTCCAACTCGACAGTACGCAGCAACATATACCAACACTACAAACAACAGATCTGAAACTTGCCCTATCCTGAGTCTTCCTCATAATCTCTGTCATGCTCAAGTTCACTGTTACAGTCACTGGGTCAACCTATCTTGTTTGAGGGTCTTCCTCTCTTTTTTTTAACTCTCCATCTTTCCCCACATGATGTCTTTTTCTAAGAACTGGCCCTTCCTGACAGCATGCCCAAAGTTGGTGATATGAACTTTCACCATCTTTGCCCCCGAGGAGCCCTCTGGTTGCTTGTCCTCCAGGATAGATGGGTTTGTGCTTTTGGCAGTCTGTGATATAATCACTATTTTTTGCCTATTGGTAAAAATATTATCAATATTTTAAGTAAAGAAATAAATTCAAAGGCATTAATTCTTCTTAAGTGTTGATACGTAGGAAACAATTGAAAACACAATAGCTCTTATCAGATGCAGCTTAGTCTTTAAACTGACATCATTGATCTGTAGCAAATCAAAGAGGTCTTTGAAGTAAGATTTCCCCAGTGTAGCATGTCTTCTGATTTCTTGACTGCTCCTTTCACGGGTGTTGATTGTGATCCAAGTAAAATGAAGTTGTTGACAAGTTCAGTCTTTTCTCCATTTATCATGATGTAGCATTTCTTAAGCTCAAGGAACTGAAGAGCAAATTCAAACCTTGAGTTGCTACAATCAAGGATGCTTTAGACAGAATGTTAAATGATCCAGGAGGTATCAAAAGAAGATGGAAGGAATATACTGAGTCATTGTACCGAAAGGAATTGGCAGATACAGCAGCATTTAATGAAATAGCATTTGAGCCAGAGCCTATGGTGATGAAGGCAGAAGTTCAAGCTGCTTTGAAGGAAATAGCAAAAAATAAGGCCCC
>NW_006399961.1:4978362-4979158 GCF_000299155.1 Elephantulus edwardii | reverse complement strand
GCTACTGGTGCCGAGAGTGTTGACTGTGGAGCCAAGCAAACTAAAGCTGTGAACAATCACACACCTTCTTCCATTAGGTAACAAATATAATCTACAATATTCTGACCCATGATATGTTTCTGATGTACTTCTGCATTGAGTTCCTTGCTTTCTGAATTGTAACCAGGGAATTGCTTGGTACAGTGAGCAATAGACAAGCCTCCATCTACAGCTCCCTTCGGATCCCCAAGCACTTTATTTCCTGTGTTAGTTCTCGCAAGGTCTGCATCCAAATAGCAGGTGAAGGCACCAGGTTGGCCATGCCATCAATGCTTTCCACATTGTATTCATTTCCAGTTACTTCCACGTGGCCTTCGTAGGTCTTATCTATGCCAAACCTATTGAGAAGCCTGCAGACCAGCAGCAGGCCAGTACTATATACAGCAGCATAATTTGTCAACGTTCACAGCATACTTAGGAAGTTCATGAGCATAGCCTGCGCAGACTATCATATCCCCTTGTATACAGGCATGAGCAATCTGGCAAATTATATCTCTGTTGGTTACACAAACTAACATCCTTTATTTAGGTGTGTTGTACTTATTTTTATTGTCAATTGCCATGTGTTTCTGAACATAGTAATCAGTTTTACCCTTGTGTTGTTTTCTAAATTTCACTTGGCTATTTCTTGAAGTAGGCCTTATTCTTGACAACTTAAACGAAGCCATCTTGTGGAACAGAGACTTCAGTCCCTGGCTCGCTGAAGACCTGCAGAGCAACCAGCTCACTCTCTCCCCGTGTGTGTGTGTGTGTGTGT
>NW_006399961.1:4973045-4978262 GCF_000299155.1 Elephantulus edwardii | reverse complement strand
AAAGGCCAGCAGAACAAATTCACTCATTGTTCTTTAGGAGAAAAATATACCAATCTGCTTTTGTAAAGGTTCAAGACCTTGGAAACCCAATAAGGCAATTGAACCTTGTCCTAGAGAGTTATTTAATTAGACTGAACCCAATGCTATTGGCTCTGTTACCTCTGGATGGATAGGCAGTATCATGAGAGATGGAGAAAAGATTAAAATTCTCAATGACTTCATGTAACTTGGATCCACAGTCAATACACTTGGTACCACAAGTCAGGAGAACAGGAAACTTTAAGCACTGAGAAAGTCTGCAATCAAGGAGGAATGATGACATCAGTTTGAGGACTAAGGTGCACCTGATTCAGGCCCTGGTCTTTTAATTCACTTTCAATGCATCTGAGAGCTGGGCTATGAGTAAGGATGACAGAAGAAAAATGGATGCTTTTTTGTTGTGGTGTTGGATAAGTGTACTGAATATCATCCCATGGGCGGTCGAAAGACCAAACAGATATTTATGTCTTGGAGAAGATACAGTCCGAATGCTTCTTGGAGGCAAAGATGACAAACCTTTATGTCACATAGTTTGGGCATGTCCCTGGGAGAGGCTATTACTTGGAGACAGGCATCATGTGTGGAAAGGTGAAGGGTCAGTGAAAGAGTGGAAGACCCTCAATCAGGTGGGTAGTGACGACAGTGATACGCTTTCATGTGCCAGAGATTGTGGGGATGGCACAGGACAGGACAGGTTCAGATCCGCTGTCCATAGGGTCACTATAAGTCATACTCAACTTGACGGCACTTAACAATGACAACAGCAACAAAGTTGGGAACAGTTTGAATTTTTGTTTAGTTAATATAATGTGTAACATCTTCTAAACACTTTTGTATATAGTGAAAGCACATATGGATATTAGTATCTTTTTTCTACAAACGTGATAATTCTTTATTGGCTGTTTAGGTCTCTCTATCTTGGACAGCTTTTTATACAGCATAAATTATTCCATTTCATCTTTTCAAATTGATGGACTTTCTCATTCTTAATTATTCTATTTCAGTGATTCTGATTCAGTGGGTTAGGTGAAGCCCAGGCTTGTGGCTTTTTGAAACAAACTAAAACCCAAACCTGTTTCTACAGAGTCAATTCGGACTCACAGTGACCCTGGATGGCAGAGTAAAACTGCCTCAGAGGGCTTCAAAAGTGTTCAAACTGTCAACCTTTTAGTGAGTATCCGAGTGCTTAACTGTTGTATCACTAGGATTCTTTTCTAAAGAAGCCTCCTCATTTCCTAACCTCCTTCATTTTTTCTGAGGCAAACTGGGTCATTCATGAGCATTTTTGGAAATCATTCTCTCAGCTTGTGAGACAAAACATGTTTTATATACTTTATTTTCATGTTCAGCTGAAAGTTTTCTTCTCGGAGAATGACAATCTTGTTTCTTTCCATTGCCTTAAGAAGCATAAGAAATGCAATATACAGTAGCCCCAGGGATACTTTTAAATAATAGAATAAAATTCTACTCTACACACTAAGAAGAAAAGTTTCCTTGGCAACTAGTGGCAAATATGGAAGATAATAGATAGACTGTATTATAAAGATGAGGAGACATTTCTGAAACCATATCACAGCAAAGCCATCTGCAATGGTGCTTTCAGGTCAGCAAATGAAATGCAGAAGAAAAATACACGGTGTTCACAGATAAATAGAGGAAAAATGGCAAAGTTATTAAAACTCAATGTCCTTTTTTAGTGGAAAGGATACTCTTTGATCAAAATCATCTTTATCTTTGAACTTGATTTCTGATGAATTGCCATAATTTTTTGGTCATCAATTTTTGAAAAAAGATTTTCATTTTGAAAAGAAATATCTAACGCGGTGGGTGGAGATTTGAAATAATCTTCTAGGAAAATAATTTTCTAGGAAACAATTTGAAGTCAGCAAGGCTGCCCAGGAGCTTTTTTTCTGTGGCCCCTACACTAGCAGCTTGTCACCTATCAGCAATGGAATATATTTTGTTGCATAATAAATCTTGGCCAGTCAAAGATTTATCAAGGAGACTAATGAAAGGAAAATAAATGGAGCTCATTTTCTTTTACTACAGGAAGCATCAAAAGAAGATGAAAGGAATACACAGTCAGTGTACCCAAAGGATTTGGTTGACATGGAACCTTTTCAGGAATTAGCTTATGATCAAGAGCCAACAGTACTGAAGAAAGAAGTTCAAGCTGCACTGAAGGCACTTAAAGAAACAAGACCTCCAGGGTTGATGAAATAACAATTGAGGTATTTAAGCAAACAGATGCACCCCAGGATGCACATGCTGGTCTCTGCCAAAACATTTGGAAGATAGCTACTTGGTCCACTGATTGAAAGAGATCTCTATTTGCTCCCATTCACAAAGAAATGTGATCCAAAAGTGGGAATTATCAACCAATATAATTAATATGACACAAAAGCCTTGGTCTGTCCACTTGCTGTACAGTGGTAACTCGTGGTTGCTGTGAAGCTGAGCACTGTGACACTGATGTGTCAAACATGAGAATGGTTCCCCATGGTGGACAGTGTTTGGTGGAGCTCCCCGATTAAAACAAGCTTGGAAGCAGGAGTGGCATCCACTTCAGAAATAGCTTGCCTCCGGAAACTCTATGAACCTGGAGAAAGGATAAAAGTTATACAAGTGTTCAGGTCTTTCGTTCATAGGGTCACTATGAGTCACCTACGACTTGATGGCACTTAACAACAACAACATCATTAATATAACATGCAAAGAAGATGTTGCTGAAGATTATTTAAAAAATGGCTTCCATAGTGTGTCAACCAGGAACTACCTGGAGTCCACACTGGATTTAGAAGAGTCTGTGGCATGAGAGATATCATTGCTGATGCCAGATGGATCTTGGCTGAGAGCAAGGAATATGAAAAAGATGTTTAGGTATATTTTCTTGACTCTGCAAAGGTATTTGTGTGGATCATAACACATTATATTGAAAAGAATTGGAGTTCCAGAACACTTAATTGTGCTCATGTGAAATCTATACCTAGACCAAGAAGCAGTTGTCTAAAAAGAACAAGGGTTTGGAGTAAGAAAAGGGGTATAACAAGGTTATATCCTTTCTCCATACAGATTCAGTCTATATGGTGAGGAAAATCACTTGAGAAGCTAAACTATATGACAAAGAATGTGGCATCAGGATTAGAGAAAGACTCATCAACAACGTGCATTATGCACACATGACACAACTTTGCTTGCAGAAACTGAAGCAGACTTGAAGCACATTGCAGAAGATCAAAGACTACACCTTCAGTATTAAGTTACATCTTAATATCAATAATCAAAAGTCCTCACCACTACAACATAGATGACATTATGATAAAGGGAGAAAAGAGTGAAACCTTTAAGGATTTCATCTTACTTGGATCCAGTCAGTACCCATCCAGTCAGTAAGTAGCAGCAGCCAAGACAAGTTGCATTGGTAAAATCTGGTGTCAAAGATTTCTCCAAAGTCTTAAAGAATAAGATTGTCAGCTCAATGACTAAAATGTGCCATACACAATCCGTGATATATCCGGTGACTTCATATGCATGTGAAATTTGGATGATAAATAAAGAAGACCAAAGAAGAGCTGATGCCTTTGAATTGTGGTGGTGGTGAAGAATATTAAATATTCCATAGACTTAACATAGAAATTCCATATCACCCAGATATTCCACTGCTTGGAACATACCCCGAGAGAATGAGAAGTGAGGCAAAATGGAGATCTGTACTCCAATGTTCATAGCCGTGTTATTTCACCATCGCAAGAACAGGGGAACAACCACAATCAAATAGATTGAGAAATTATAGTACATTCACATGATGGAAACCCACACAGCAAGCAGGAGCAATGATTTTGTCAATTACTGCCTAGCTTGGGAGGGACTGGAGAGCACTCAGTTCTGCACTGTTGTTGTTTTTGGTGCTGTCAAATCGCTTATGACTCATAGTAACCCTATGTACAACAGCCCTGAAACTTACTCTATCCTGTGCCAACCTTATAATCTCTGATACACCTACCCCCATTACCCCAGTCACTGAATCAATCCATCTCATCAGGGGTCCTCCTTTCCTGCGCTGTCCCTCCACCCTCCTTTCCAAGGACCGTCCCTTTCCAAGGACTGGTCCCTCCTTGCCACATGCTCAAAGTATGCCAGACAAAGCCTCAGAATTCTTGTCTCCAGGGAGCAGCCTGGTTTCACCCTTTCCAGGACAAACCTGTTTGATCTCCTGGCAGTCCATGTTATATTCAATACTCTTCTCCAGAACCACAGCTCAAAGGCATCAATTCTCTTTCTATCATCCCTAGGCATTGTCCAGCTTTCTGACACATAGCAATTAATTGCAAGGATGATAGCCTGGATCAGGCACACCTTGGTCTCCAGAATGACATTGTTGCTCTTCAGTACTCGAAATAAATTAGAGGTCCCTGACAGCAGACTTTGCCAATCCAATTCGTCTTCCCCCCCCCCACGCTTGAACAATAAGTTTATTGTCTTTATCTGAAAAAAAAATCACAGAAAATTGGTTTAGCTATCAGCTGCCCACTCCTGAGCTCTGAGAAAGCTTGCCTTTTTCTGAGCTATTTGATCTTTCTTCTAGGCAAGAGACATTTTGGGATGATTCCACCTCTTCTGTTTAACATCTTTATTAGGCTTTTTCTCACAGCCTGGATTCTCTCATACAGCAGCGTGTGCTTTCTTAAACATCTCCTCCATTGTGTCTGGAGCTACTTTGTTCTTTATGTTCTGAGAGAATAGTTTCTTATAAGCATCTTCATCTTCTTCCACTGTTGTTGTTGGTATGTGCTGTCGAGTCGTTTGCGACTCATAGTGACATGTACAACAGCCCTAAACTCTGCTCTGTCCTGTGCCAATCACACTGACTCTGACACACCCATCCCAATTACCCCAGTCACTGAATCAATCCACCTCATAGAGGGCCTTTGCCTCCTACACTGTCCCTCTACCCTACCAAGCATGATGTCTCTCTCCAAGGACCTCCTTACAACATGTCCAAAGTATGTCAGACGAAGCCTCAGAATCCTTGCCTCCAAGGAGCTGCCCAGTTTATCTGTTTGTTTTCTTGGCAGTCCAGGGTACATTCAATAATCTTCTCCAGCACCACAGCTCAAAGGCATCAATTCTCCTTCTGTCCTCCCTAGTCATTGTCCAACTCTCTGATGCATAACAAGT
>NW_006399961.1:4960808-4971465 GCF_000299155.1 Elephantulus edwardii | reverse complement strand
ACATTAGCTATAATATCCCTAGTACCACGACCTCTTCTAAATCCAGCCTGCACATCTGGCAGTTCTCTGTTGACATATTGTTCCAAACGTTTTTGGATCATTTTCAGCAGAATCTTGCTTGCATGTGTTATCAATTATATTGTTCGATAATTTCCACACTCTTTTGGGTCACCTTTCTTTGGAAAGGGAACAAATATTGATCTTTTCCAGTCAGTTGGCCAGCTGGCTGTTCTCCAGATTTCTTGGCAGAACTTAGTGAGCACTTCCAAGGCAGTGTCTGTCTGTTGAAATATGTCAGTTGGTATGCCGTCAACTCCTGGAGCCTAGTTTTTTGCCAGTTACTTCAGAGCAATTTGAACTTCCTCCTTTTACACCCAAGCTCTTGCTCATATGTCATTTCATGAAATTCTTCTGTGTCAGACAATTCCTTCTGATACAGTGACTCTGTTTATTCCTTCCATCTTCTCTTGATACTTCCTGGATCATTTAACATTCTACCCAAAGTATCCTTAAGTATTGCTACTTGTGGCTTGAATTTGTTTTTCAACTCCTTAAGCTTAAGAAACGCTGAGTGAGTTCGGCCCTTTTGATTTTCTGACTCTAGCTCTCTGCACATTTCATTATAGTATGTTGCTTTGTCGTCCCGGGCTGCCTTTTGAAATTTTCTTTTTAGCTCTTTGATTTCTTGGTTTCTTCCTTTAACTTTGGCTTCTTGGCGCTCTAATGCAATATTGAGAGTCTCATCTGACATCCATCTTGGTCTTTTCTTCTTTTTCAGCCTTTGTAATGATCTTTTGCATTCTTCATGGATGATTTTCTTGATATCCTCCCAGAGTTCATTTGGCCTATGCTCATTGGTGCTCAAGGGTAGGTTAATTTTTTCCTTTTTTTTTTTTTTTTACTTCTAGGTTCTCTGTAGAAGCACTCATTAATGAATGTATTTATTATTGTATTTTACATATGTCACACAACATACATAACATACACACCCATTCAAAGCACTACTTGAAAGACAAAGGACCAATGAGTGCTGTTAGCTGCAGTCACCTAGAACATCTGCGTAGGGGTGAAGGTGGAACAGGACAGCATGTTCGGAGAACTTAAAGGCACAGTGCTCCTGAAGAAGAATGGCTAGGAATAGGGCTATGAGAGGGAGGCAGGATCCAAATGAACCTTCATCTGCTTGGCAGTTGAGAGCCAAGGTCTGATTTGAAGTAGGAGAATGATATGATCAGTTAACTAGGACCAGAAGAGCGTGCAACAGTTCAGTGCTGTGAATGGAGTGAGCTGCTGTGTCTTTTGGAACCCTCCTGGCTCTTCTTCTATCTGGTCAGTGCCTGTTCATATCTAATAGGTTAGCTCAGGAGTTAGCTCCTTTAGGGAACCGTCCTTGGTCTTCCTAATATCCTTGAGACCACCGCTGCCTTTTGGCCCCACTGAATACTATGTCAATATGTATAATAGCACCTCAAACACTGTACTGCCTGCTCCCTGAGAGCGTCAGAATGTGCTGAGGGTTGGAATATTTGTATGGATAACACGTGATGCAGAACCCACCTTTTCATTGTTGTTGTTAAGTGCTGGCAAGTTCACTACACCTCAGAATGATCCTATGAACAACAGTTGGGAGGCTTGCTGTATCCAGCATTGTCCTGGTCATCTCTGACATAACCGAGCTCACTGTTCCAGTCCCTGTGTCAACACATCTTGTTGAGGGTCTTTAGTTATTCACAAAAAGGTCATAGTTAAATAAGGTTAGCCGGCTCCTTCCTTGACCTTCCACCACCGTGAGCACTGACCACCTAGTGGGGAGGAGTTGGTGCTGCCAATGCAAAGGCAGGTGGTTTGTATCCACCAGCTGCTCTGAGGGAGAAAGATGGGCAATCTTCTCCTGTGCGATTCACAGTCCCTGAAAACCCACTGCAGGGTCAGCTGTAAGTTGGTACCAATTTCATGCCACGTAACAGCAGCATATTAATCTCAAACTTTCTATAGCTGTACCTATTTAGTAATTAAACCAACAACCAGTTACAGCTGAGGCACACTGCTTCCAGTTAATGCCAACCCCCTGCATTGCAGGGCAGGACTGTTTCATAGGATTCTTTCTTTCTATAACATTGTCATTTAAATGTCATTCAACTAGTCACGTATTTATTGTTCTATAATACTAATTATAAGTGATTAATTAATTGTTAATGAATATAATTAATTGTAAACAGTGTCCATGTGGTTTTCAAGGCCATAGTCTTTTGGAAGCAGGATACCTGGTCTTTCTTTAGAGGTATTTCTGGGTAAGTTTGAACTGTCAGTCTTTTGGTTGGTAGTCAACTGCTTAACTCTTATGCCACCCAAGGGCTCCATATGTAATAAATTGAGCAAATATTTATTGTATATGAGACACTAATCATTATATGTGCATGACCTTATTGAATGTTGTTGTTATATGTTACCGAGCCACTTGCGACTCATAGTGATCCTATGTACAAGAGCCCTAAACTTTGCTCTATCCTGTGCCAACTTCACTGTCTCTGACACACTCACTTCCACCACCCCAATCACAGAATCGATCCATCTCATCAAGGGTTTTCTTCTCCTGCTCTGTCCCACCACCCTCCCAAGCATGATGTCCCTCTCCAAGGACCAGTCCCTCCTTACAACATGCCCAAAGTATGTCAGACAAAGTTTCAGAATCCTTGACTCCAAGGAGCATTCCGGCTTCACCTTCTCCAGGACAAACCTGTTTGTTCTCCTAGCAGTCCATGGTATATTCAACACTCTTCTCCAACACCACAGCTCAAAGGCATCAGTTCTCTTTCTCTCATCCCTAGTCACTGTCCAGCTGTCCGATGTATAGCACATAATTGAGAAGACTATATCCTGGTCAGGCGCACCTGTCTCCAGCCTGACGTCATTGCTCTTCAGCACTCTTGAGAGGTCCCTCAGAGTTGACTTCCCCAATGCAATTTGTCTCCTGATTTCCTGGCTGCTGTTACCAAGAGTGTTGACTGTGGAACCAAGCAAAACTGTTAACTATCTCAATCTCCTCACTATCTATACTGATGCTGCCAATTGGTCCAGTGGTAAGAATCTTTGTTTTCTTGATGTTGAGCTTCAATCCATATTGAAGACTGCAGTCCTTGACCTTCTGCAGCAAGTGCTTTAGGTCCTCCTCAGTTATTAAATAATGATGATAATAATGTTACCACCACCACTACCATCACCACTAATACTACTTCTGCTGCTAGTCCTGTTGCTGAGATTCATGCACCAGACACTGACGAGAGTGATTTTCATGTACTGCCCATTTCATTCTAATAGCAATTTTGTGACCAATCCAAACTGAATCCATTGCCATCAAGTTGATTTCTACTCGTAGTAACTCTGAGGAATAGGATGGAACTGCCCCATGATCCCTCAAGTTTCCAAAGCTGTGTATCTTCATGGAAGCCGACTGTCACATCTTTTTCCTATGGAGTGGATGGTGGGTCTGAACCTTGATCTTCTAATTAGCAGCCAAGTACTTTAAACACGGTGCCTCCAAGGCATCAAACTGTGTGAGGGAGACGTTTTTGACCACTTCTCCTTTTTTTTAAAAAAAACACAAAAACAAAAACAAACCAAACCCATAACAAACTAATAAGAAAGTAACTTGCTAATAAATGGTCTTATCCAAGCAGTCTGACTCTAGCGTCAGTGTTTTGAACATTGTATAGGTTATAAACTCCACCGGAGAAGGATGGGCAATCTCACCCATGTGATTAACTGCCTCTGAAAACCCACCGGAGGGTCAGCTCTGAGTCGGTTCCGATTCTACCGTACACAACAATAACAATCAGCTTACTGAACAAACAGATACATCCTGGAGAAAGGGAAGCCAGAATGCTCCTTAGAGGCAAAGACGGTGAAATTTTGCCTCATATACTTTGGGTATGCTGTTAGGCGAAGCTATTCCTTACAGAGGGACATCATGCTTGCAAAGGGGGAGGGTCAGTGAAAAAGAGGAAGAACTCAGCGAGACACAGTGACTGCAGCAACAGGTTCAGATGTGTCAGAGATGATGAGGACGGTGCAGGATCGGACAGAGTTCAGATCTGTTGTTCGTAGGAGTTGTACTCAACTCAAAGGCACGTAACAACAATGGCTTAAATGGAGCTCTTGTGGCCCAACAGTAAGGAGTTAAGCTTCCAGCCCAAAGGCTGGTGGCTTGAATCCTGCTGGGGGGTGGGGTGGGGGGAAGATGTGAATCTCCTCCTGTGCAATTTACAGTTTCTGAAAACCTGATGCAGAGTGAGCTATGAATCAATTCCAACTCAACCGAGCAAAACAACAATATAGACTTAAAAAGATGCAAGAGCTTTAGCTAGGCAGCTCTAAAGGGCAAGGCAGAGAATTGAACCCATGCCTCTTTGACCTCAAATTCCTAAGTCTTCTATGTCCTGTCTTTTTCTGTCTTAAATATAACATGAATGCTTACCATGGTTACCATTAAAGGCACTTACTGAATTACACAAAGAATTGTGGGGAGAAATTGCCTTCATACTGAGGGCAGAAGTGGTGAGGCTGGAAGATCTCAAATGGATGGATTGTGAATCAGTAAGAAATTGGGATTCAGGATACAGTTTCAGTCTGGTAAGGACTTAGATGTACAAGCAAAATGCTGCCAGACATTGTATCTGAAGGCATGTTTTTAGATCTTCAAACAAGAAAGCCTTATTGTAGTTGGAAAAGTGTCTGGTCAAATACTGAAGTATTGAAGATCAGCAAACAATCTTTTCATCATCTCTCTGAATCTTGGCAGATATTCTCTCAAAAAGGACCTGCGTTTGGAATGCACTTCCTTTAGAAATTGGCCAGGTTTCCGGGCACAGGAGGCCAAGTTCCTCTTGCTGTAGCTAATGATTGTATGCTTTTCACCTTCTTGTTTCCTCCATCCTCCAAACAATTTCATCTTAGCCATTCAGGTATATTGTCTAATTAGTCATTACAATGAGGTCATTTGTTAAGTTAATTAGGCGCTACCTTTAGACATTATATTGGCCATCTGGCTGTGGTAGCCAAATTTTTAAGTTTCTACCATAAAAGTTTGACTTATCAACACAAATTACCAAACTTTTATACTAAGTTTACTTAGCTTGTTAGAATATGTCAATCTAATTTTCAAATACATTTGTAAAGTAATCAGGAGAGCTGAAAAGAAAACTCATTAAGTTTCATTTAAAATGGTTTGAAACAATTCAGAGGTGAGAAGAATTTCTTTTTAAGGAAAAGAAAAGACTTTTTCAGGAGAAATGTGAACTTCAGGATTTCAAAATAGAACGTTCTTTCATTTTCCTAGTTGTTGTTATTGTTGTTGTTGTGTGCCATCGAGTCGCTTGTGACTCATAGCGACCCTATGTACAGGAGCTCTAAACACCGTTCTATCCTGTGCCACCTAGCCATCTCAAACACACTCATTCCCACCACTCCCGTCACAGAATCGATCCATCTCATCGAAGGTCTTCCTCTCCTGTGCCGCCCCCCGACTCTGCCAAACATGATGTCCCTCTCCAAGTACCATTCCCTCCTTGAAACATGCCCAAAGTTTGTCAGACGAAGCTTCAGAATCCTTGACTCAAAGGAGCATTCAGCTTCACCTTCTCCAGGATAAACCTGTTTGTTCTCCTAGCAGTCCACGGTATAGTCAACACTCTTCTCCAGCATCATAGCTCAAAGACATTAATTCTCTTTCTGTCATCCCTATTCACTGTCCAACTCTCTGACACATAGCACATAATTGCGAAGACCGTAGCCTGGATCAGGCACACCTTAGTCTCTAGCCTGACGTCGTTGCACTTCAGTACTCTTGAGAGGTCACTCACAGCTGACTTTCCCAATGCAATTCATCTCTTGATTTCCTGGCTGCTGTTTTCCTATTTAGAGGAGCAAATATGCAGTCCCTTTTAAAAGCCAAAGTTGTCAAATTACTCTGTTGTAATAAACGGCTTTGTATAGATCCATCTTAATGGTCGCTCCAGATTCGCATGAAGCTTGATAATACCTGATAATTTGAGATGTGTGAACTTTTACCTGTCTGGAATAAAGAAGCAGGAATAAAAAGAAAGATCTGTAGTACAAATGAGTCCAAAGGACTAATGGATTATGAAAACCCCAAGACCAGAACTAGATGGTCCTTGGCTCCTGCCACCTGTTACTCTAAAAGTGACCACAGTGGAAGGTCCCAGAGAGTGAGCAAAAGTGTGAAACAAACCTCAAAAACATAGAAATGATTGAGATTACTGGTATAGAGACTGTTGGAACTCCCCAGAAAATGCCCCTTCATCACCTTTAATGTAGAACAAAGCTTACTCCTCTGGTTGACCTTCACCAATCATTCGCTCACAGTCTCTCCTTGCTGTGAACTTGGCAGCACCTCAAAGCATGCTGCCAGTGGACTTCTCAGGCTGTGCATTTGAACAAGATGAGACTTCCCATCTTTGTCTTGTGGAGCGGCGGGTGGATTCGAACCCCCAGAGATGAGCATCCTTCGGACTGCATTAGAGTTCTCCAGGTAAATGATAACTAACTCATTGCTGTCAAATTGGAACTGACCCATAGTTGACTCTCCAGCAGGTTTTCAGGAAGCTGGAAACCACAGAGGTGGAAGGAGATGGCCCATCTTTCTTTCTCAGAGCAGCTGGTGGATTGGAATGAACCACCAGAGAGGCATAGATTTCGGGTCAGCAGGATAATTTCCTATGGATGACATCACCAGAGCACCACTATAGAATAATCAACCAGATAAAATTTTAAAAGGCAGTATTTTCCCCAGGATAAACTTAGAGGGCAGGATGGAGAAGGACAGAAAAATTAATGGAAAAGAGAATCCCTGAGAGGAAGTAGAAAGAGTGCTAGTACAAGGTGGGGATTGCAGTTAATGTTATATGTTTGCATGGTTTGGTGAAAAAAACTAATGTACAGTCTAAATTTCCATTCACATCACAACAAAAGGGGAAAGAAGTTGATTTACAAAAATGAAAAAAAGCGTGACTTAAGTTTGTTGTTAGGTGTCATTGAGTCAAGTATGACTCATCGCGATCCAATGAGCCTAAGCTCTGTCCTATCCTCATCATCGTTGACACACTTGAGCCCATAACTCCAGTCCCTGTGTCGATCCATCTCCTTGAGAGTCTTCCTTTCTTTTTTCAGACCCTGCTCTTTTCCAAGCATGTCCCTTTCCAAGGAACAGATTCTCCTAACAACATGGCCAAAGTATGTGAGATGAAGCTTCACCATCTTTACCTCCAAGGAGTTCTCTGGCTGCGCTTTTTCCGAGGCATGTGTTTGTTTTTTTGGCAGTCTACAGATGACTTAAAGTATAGTTCATATGAAAGAACTCTGCTCACTTAATAGTTGCCACTGGCTGTTAAATTTATAAATGGATATGGAACATTTCAAGAGTCTCTGTGTTTTTAAAAACCATCAAGGATTATTCAGCCATGTCTCAGATCTGCAAAAATCATGTGTAAAGCTAATTTCCAGGAAAATTACTTTCTGCTCATTCTAGCTTGAGTTCTTTTCAACTCAGGCTGCTGGCTCATCCCCTCGCCACAGGCTAGTGGATGTCATTTGTATCCTGAATATTCACACAGCTTACAGGTCCCTGAAGGAAATGAGAATATTTATCACATGAGAGAAAAGCACATAACACTATTTATTTTACGTTTCTGTAAAACATTCATTAAGGTGCCAATTAGGCATTGAGCAACATTTATGTTAACTTGTCAGCTATCAATCCATCCTTCATGTCTCTTCCTTGATATAAATAACCAATAACCCTGAATAAAACCTTTTCCTCCAGATCTCAGTTGAAAATATTACTTCTAACACATCCATAAGAGCACACAAAACAGTGTAGAGAGTCTGATCATGTAAATAGTACTATCCCCCATTTGCCTTTGAACCTTCCCTGACTCATGGCAGCCCCATGGGGTCAGACGAGAGCTGTGTGTGCTTCACAAGGTTTTACAGTCGATGCTTTCTCAGCAGTAGATTGCCAGGTCTTTCTTCTTATGTACTTCTGTGTGTACTCAAAAGTTTGGCAGCCAGACCTGTTAACTGTTTGGATTTCCCGGAGACTCCTACTATGTAAGAACCGATATTTTAAAAGATGTAAACATCTCTATTGTTGCTGTTGTTGTTAGGCCTTCAAGTTTAATGCGACACGTAGTGACCCTACGAACAGCAGTTCTAAAGCCTGTCCTATCCAGTGCCATTCTCACCATCTCTGATACATTGGAGCTCATTGCTGCAGTCACTGTGTCACTCCATCTTGCTGGAGGTCTTCCTCTCCTTCACCCCCCACCTTTCCAAGCATGATGTCCCTTTCCAAGGAATAGCCTCTCCTAGCAACATGTCCAAAGTATGGGAGATGAAGTTTTGTCTTCCTTGACTCCAAGGACCACTCTGGCTGCACCCTTCCCAAGACACAACTATTTGTTTTTTTGGCTGTCCATGACATATTCAGTACTCTTCTCTAATGCCACAACTCAAAGGAATCAATTCTTCTGTAATCTTTGTTTATTGTTCAGATGCCTTGCAAGTGACTGAAAGACCATGGCCTGAATCAGTCACACTAGAGTCTTCCAACTGACATTATTGCTTATTGGCCTGGTGGTAAGGACCTCTGTTTTCTTATGTTGAAATATAGTTCATATTGAAGCCTGTAGTCTTTGATCTTCTGCAACAGTGATTCAGGTACCTTTCACTGCCAGCCAACAAGGTTGTTGATGCTTAAGTGAAATATAGGTAAGCATATAAAGACAGAAAACAAAGAGCTGATTGTTAGGAAATAGAGGGAAGAGTGGGAACCAGATGCTTAAATAGTATAAATACCCTTATACTCACTAACCTGGAGTCAATTCTTACTCACAGAGACCCTCCAGTGGGTTTCCAAGCCTGTTAATAGAACAGGCAGAGGCTGGCTATCTTTCTCCCTCAGAGCTGCTGGTAGCATTTTTTTGGTTAGCTTTGTAACATACAGACTATGTAACCCGAGCCTCTTTTTGGCTGTCAAGATGTTTTGGAACTAGATAGATGTAATTGTTTTGCACAGTACTGTGGATGTACTAAATGCCACTGAATTTTTCACTTTAAAATATGTTAAGTTGTATTTTACCTCAGTTTAAGGGAATGTACAACCTTGCCTACCGAAACTGAGGAGGACCTGAGGCATTTGCTGCAGAAGGTCTTCAATATGGATTGCAGTCTTCAATATGGACTGAAGCTCAACATTAAGAAAACAATGTTTCTCATCACTGGATCAATGAAGGTAAAGAGATTGAGATTGTAAAATTGAGATTGCAAAATTGAGATTGTAAAATGTTTCTCATCACTGGATCATGAAGGTAAAGAGATTGAGATTGTTGACAGCTTTGGTTTGTTTGGCTCCATAACCAACACTCTTTTGTTACCAGCAGCCAGGAAGCCAAAAGATGAATTGCACTGGGAAAGTCTATGATGAGGGATCTCTCCAGAGTACTGAAGAGCAATGACGTCAATCTAGAGACTAAGGTGCATCTGATTCAAGCCATGGTCTTCACAATTACTTGCTATGCATCAAATAGCTGGAAAACGATTAAGGATGACTGAAGACAAATCTATGCCTTTGAGCTGTGCTGGAGAAGAGTATTGAATATACCATGGACTGCTAAGAGAACAAAGAGGTCCTTCCTGAAGAGGGTGAAACCAGGCTGCTCCTTTGAAGCAAGGATTTTGAAACTCTGTCTAACATACTTTGGTCACGTGACCAGGAGGCACCAGTTCTTGGAGAGGGACATCATGTTTGGGAGGGTAGAGGGACGATACAGGAGAGCAAGACCCTCGATGAGATGGATTGACTCAGTGATGGGGGTAATGAGGTAGGTGTGTCAGAGACTATCATATTGGCTCATGATAGAGTAGGATTCAGAACTGCTGTACATAGGGTTCCTATGAGTCGGAGTCAATTCAATGGCACATAATAACAACACAACAATATCAAATGCAACAGCATCTAATTGTGATAGCTGGTATGGAAAGCAGTGCTTAGGGAGGTTGAGGCCAGGTGACTCCTTCTGGCCTATTACGCCACTCCTTCCTTTTTAAAAATAGCAAATTGCATGGACAAACTCATTTGGTGTCTGCCTAGTATATAGTAGGCAAAGTGTGTGATCTCTAAAAGGGGGTCCTGGTGTATGTATACCCATGCCACAGCACTGCACCACACTTCCTGTTCTGAAATTCTAGGAAATTTGCTTTGCTGGATTTTCTCTTAATTAGCTGGACTCCACCTACTGCCTTGGTTCCAAGCCTTGAGTTCTGGCTGCTCCGAGGTGGTGGCTAATTGGAGCATTAAAGCCTGGAAGTTCAAGGCGACTGAGCTAGCTTTTGCCCACCCTCTGGTCTCATTTTTTTTTAAACTTCAATAAAATAATTTTTTTAAATTAAAGCCATCCACTTGTGGTATATCTGTTATAGCAGCACTACTTGGCTCCACAGTCAACAGTCTTGGTAACAGCAGCCGGGAAATCAAGAGACAAATTGCATTGGGAAAGTCAGCTGTGAGGGACCTCTCAAGAGTACTGAAGAGCAATGATGTCAGACTGAAGACAAAGGTGCGCCTGATCCAGGCTGTATTCTT
>NW_006399961.1:4960182-4960708 GCF_000299155.1 Elephantulus edwardii | reverse complement strand
AATCCGTATTGAAGGCTGCAGTCCTTGACCTTCTGCAGCAAGTGCTTCAGGCCTTCCTCAGTTTCAGCAAGCAGGGTTGTGTCATCTGAGTAACACAGGTTGTTGATGATTCTTCCACCAATCCTGATGCCACATTCCTCCTCGTACAGATTGAAAAGGTATGGAGACAAAATACATCAAAAGGTATGGAGACAAAATACATCCCTGACGGACCGACCCCTTTCTTGATTTTGAGCCATGCAGTGTCTCCCTGCTCTGTTCTGACGCCTGCCTCTTGGTCCAAGTATAGGTTTCACATTAGCACAATCAAAGGTTCTGGGATTCCCATTCTTCTCAGAGTCAGCCACAGCTTGTTGTGATCCACACAGTCAAAAGCCTTTGTGTAGTCAGTGAAGCACAGATAGACATTCTTGTGGTATTCTCTGCTTTCAGCTAAGATCCATCTAACATTAGCTATAATATCCCTAGTACCACGACCTCTTCTAAATCCAGCCTGCACATCTGGCAGTTCTCTGTTGACATATTG
>NW_006399961.1:4933416-4957314 GCF_000299155.1 Elephantulus edwardii | reverse complement strand
GATTGATTCTGTGACTGGAGAGGTAGGAATAAGTGTATTTGAGATGGCTAGGTTGGCACAGGATAGAAGAACGTATAGAGCTCTTGTACATAGGGTCGCTATGAGTCGCAAACGACTCGATGGCACATAACAACAACAACAATAACAACAGATAGATAAACGGTCTTTCTAACCCTTCTGCTCAGGACCATCTCAGTTCAGTATCAGTGCTATAATCCCCAGGTCCATCCCTATAATTATCCCTATAAACATACTGTTGACAAAAATGTGGAAACTCGGGTCGGCTTCACAATATATTATTCATGATTTCTAGATCTGTCTGAGCCTCCAGCACCATTCATCAAAACTTATGTTTATGTTCAGTCAGCTCCCTCTTTCATTTTTGACAGTGGTTATTCCAGATATTTACAACTCAAAGTTTCCTACACAGATCTCTTTTTAGAGGGAGATTGTGCCTTGTATTCAATGAAACAGAGGTTATGATATTGATCTACTGCATTGTATTAACTTATCATAGTCACACTAGTTTTGACTCCTTCCCTCAACCTAAGAAGATGTAGCATTCTCCCATGAGTGGTGAACCTTGCACCTGGGATCAAGCTTCTACCTCATTAAAAACAATCTCCTCTGAAACCTGTGTACCTCAGGTCTCATCTTAAATCTTGCTGTCACTACCTAAGTAGGTTCTCCATTCTTGTTTTTAATCTCACTGTTGTGTGGTGCTGACCTTTATTATACTTCCTCCAGTGGGATGTGTGTGTGTGTGTGTGTGTGTGTGAGAGAGAGAGAGAGAGAGATTGATTGTCAGAGTAAGAGTGAGAGAGAGCTAGATTGCTTGAGGTTTGGGAAGGATTTTTTTTGTCTATAGAAAAAGTAGTCAAGATACAGAATTTTCATTGGATAAATCTGCTTCAAAATATCTTTTTAAGCTATTAACAAGCAAAGATATCACTTGGGTCACGTATGCCAAGCCATGGTCTTCTCAGTCAATTCATAGGCATTTGAAAGTTATACAGTAAAAAAGGAAAGCAGAAAAATTAATATGGGTAAGTTGTGAGGGTGAAGAAAAATATTGACTGTAGGGTGAAATGCCAAACAAACAAATAAACAAACCAGTCTTAGAATGAATAAGACCAGAATGTTCCTCAGGAGTAAAGATCATAAGACTTTCTCTGCGTCACTTTCATTAGGAAAAAAAAAAATCTTTTTACCAGTAAAAACTTGTCATTAGAAAAATCAGAACATTTTTTTCATCAGGAAAGATTAATCATTAGAAAAAGATACCATGGTCGGTAAAACCAAGGGCCAGTGAAAATGAGAGAAACCCTTGAAGAGGCGGACAGCACAGTATCTGCAAACATGAACTCAAACAGATCAGTGACCGTGAAGAAGACACATGACCTGGCAGTGTGCTGTTCTGTTGCATGAGGTTCATTGTGAATCAGACCTGACTGAGTAGCAACTGACAACATCAAATTTATTCCTTGTCTCTCTCTGTCACTTGAATGTAGGCTGTGTGGTTGCATAGACTGAACAGAAATTTCTGAGCCCCTGCTCTGGTCCAAGCACTATGTGAGATGGCAGAGAAGCAATGATGAGCATGTGCCAGGTCTAGTTGCTGCCAAAATAAAGCAGACAGACTTCAGCAAAGGCAGATATTAATCTGAAATCACATCCTTGCCTTATATTGCAACTGTGACAACTGCCTTAAGAACTAAAAGGCTCTATAATGGGAAACCTAAAAATAACCCCACAAGCCAACCCAAAGTTCATATTGTTATTTGAGGAAAAGTGTACAGAGTAAATTGGTTTTCCACTCAACGGTTCATATGTATTTTGTTTAATGACATTATTTCCCCCTCGTAATAGTACTCTTCTCAGAGATTCTCTGTGTTGCCTGTTTCCTTGCATTTTTCTTTTCTATCCTTTCTTCCATTCTGAGCTGTATATCTTTGTGCCATTGAGTTAGAACTGACTCATAGCTGACCCTCCGGCGGGTTTTCAGAGATAGTAAGTCAAGTGGCTCTGGTTGTTGGTGTATATATTTGAATGATGGGGGTATTCACTGGACTTCCTTTGTGTGTATGGATATTACCTGGTCATTCACAACATTTTATTTCAAGATGGATCTAGAAATTACTTTTTTAACTATGAAAGTAAGTGCAATTTTCCTCACCTTTTCTTCTCCAGCATAGTAGGTCATATAATCGTCTGTCTCAAAATGTCCCATGCCAGTCCATCTCATTTGGCTAATGCCTATTATGTCAATATTTATATGTTCCATTTCTTTTTTAACAGTATCCAATTTTCCTACATTCATGATTCTCACATTCCATGTTCCAATCACTAGTGTCTACTTACAACTGTTCCTCCTCCTTTGTGTTTCCATACTTGAGGAACCCTCAGTTGCCATATCTGCTAGTCTAAGTGTACACTATTGCACATAGGGTTTAGGAAACACTGCATGGTTAAAAATCGGGCAGGGTGTACACTATGGATGTGTCCTACCTCCATGCCTTTTCAATCTATGCGCAGAATGGATTATCCAGAACTAGGCTCTATGAGGAGAAATGTGACATTAGGATTGGAAGAAGACTCATCAACAATCTGCATTATGCAGATGACACAACCCTGCTTGCTGAAATTGAGCCTTGTGGTCTGCAAAGGGACTTTATATTATTTGAATGTTGTTTTATTTTAATTTGTAGAGGCTTAGTTTGTGTCCTAATATGTTATCTATTTTAGAGTATGTATCATGTGCACTTGAGAACAAGTGAGTGGAGTTTTAATTTGGTGAGGTACCCTAAATACGTCCACAAGGTCAAGTTGGCTGATTGTATAGTTTAGATCTTCTGCATCTTTGTTCTGCATCTTCTATTTTATGGTTATTTCATTCTGAAGTCTGTTTTATCAGACATCAGTATTTCCACTCCTGTTTTTTTTTGTGTTTGCCATTTGCTTGGTGTATTTTTTCCAGCCTTTGATTTTGAATCTGTCTTTCTTTCCATTTTTTAGGTTTGTCTCTTATAGGTAATATATTGATGGGCTTAATTTTTATCTATTCTGCTATTCTTTTTCTCTTAATTGATGCATTAGTCCATTCACTTTAAATGTGATTATTTTCTGACCAGGTTTTACCATTTCCATTTTGGTGAGTTTCTTTTTCTGTTGTTTCTGGTCCATGCACTTTCCTTTGGTGTCTCTGTATGAAGGACTTCACTTAAAATTTCTAATAGTTTTGGTCTTATTTTCACAAATCCCTTAAGTTCCTTCTTTTCTACAAAGGATCTAATTTCTCCTTCATTACTGATGAAGAGATTTGCTGGGTAAAAGATCCTTGGCAATTGTTTACTTTCTACTTTTGTTATATACCATCCCACTGTCTTCTAGCTTGCATAGTGTATGCTGAGAAATTAGAACTTCCTCTAATTGTTTTCCCTTTGCAAGTGACTCTGTTTCTCTCATGCTCCTTTTAGTATTCTATTATTATTTTTTAATTTGGAGAATTTGACTAGGATATGTCTTGATGTTTTCCTTTTTGGGTTTAGTTAATTTGTTGTTTACTGTGATTCTTGAATGCGGATTTCCCCATTCTTCAAAATACCTGGGAAATTTTCTTCTAGTACTTCTTCCACAATTCTTTCAGTGACTTCCCTTTCACTCTCATATTCTGGGATTCCAATCATATGTATGTTGTTCCTTTTAATGTAATTCTCCATGATCCTAATGTTCTCTTAATTTTCTTTATGTCTCATCTCTCATTTTTTTTTCTAGTATGTTTCTAGTGAGCCTATTTTCTTCCTGCTCCCTGGCTTTCTGTTCTGTCTCTTAAGTCCTACTTTCTGTCCCACCAGCATGTTCGATACTTCTGCCATTTTGGTCTTAATATTCTGGATAGAATTTTCCTGCATTTCTGTTATTTCCAGTAATGTGTTGGCTGTACTCTCTGTGTCTTGTGATGATTTTTAAGTTCTTGAACCTCTTAATTGATATTATCAATTCTTCCTACCATCTTTTGCATTTTCTTCTGTAGTTGTTCAGGTTGCTCCTCATCAATATGTTTTTTTCTAGATTGCTGATGTAGGGGCATTTGCTCTCTAAATAGCTTCCATTGTTTCTTCCATCAGTTGTATCTTCTTCTGTAGCTTTTAAAATAATCCCGTATTAACATATTTCTCCTAGTTCTCTCTATCTGGGGTATTCATTGGGTCTGCTTTCTTAGGAGAATGGTTATTTTGTTTTTTCATGATGATTGAGGCAGATTGTTGCTTTTTTTACATTATGTGAGTCTTTTCTTACTAGACGTTAGGTTGTTGTAACTATATAATGTCCTGGTGTGTGGCACTTTTACATTGTTGCTCCCTTCTTGGGGAACACCATCTGAAGTGGGATGACTGTTGTCCTCTAGAAACCATGGCTCTGCCTGGCCTCTTCTATTTGAGCTTAAGAAATCCCATATGATGCAGCTAGTGGTGAAGTGTTTAGTGTTCAAGGACAAAGAAACTGTGGTATTTGTACTCCAGGCACAGGATAGAAGAATGGGTGACTGCAGGCCAGCCTGGTCTAGTTTACTGGTTTGTTCTGCATGGCTTGCTAGTGCCATAAATATGGGTCTTTTCCAGTGAGTTGGCCAGGCAGCTATACTCCAAGTTTCTTGGCATAGACTGTTGAGTCCATCCAGGGCTATTTGTGCTAGTTGAAGCATGTCAGTTGATATTAAATTGATTCCTGGGGCCTAATTATTTGTCTGTGCCTTCAGTGCAACTTGAACTTCATCCCTTATTACGTTTGGCTCTTGTTCATATTATCTAGAACACTAAATTGTGCACATGAGAAGTCTATGCCTAGATTAAGAAGCTGTTGTCTGAACTAAGTAAGGGAACACTGTATGGTTTAAAATCCGGAAGGGAGTGTGTCAGGGTTACATCCTTTTCCATGCATATTCAGTATTTGTGCTGTGGAAATAATTAGTGAAGCTGAACTCTATGAAGACGAATATGGCATTGGGATCAAAGGAAGATTCAGCTGTATTGTGCAGATGACACAACTTTGCTTGCTGAAAGTGAGGAGGGCATGAAATGCTTGCTGTGGAAGATCAAGGACTACAGTCTTCGGTATGGTTTACATCTCAACATCAAGAAAACAAAGGTCTGAACCACAGGACCAGCAACCAACATTAGTTAGATGAAGAAAGGTTTGAGCTTGTCAATGATTTCATCTTGCTTGGATCAACAATCTACACCTTTTGTACCAGCAGTCAGGAAATCCATAGATGTATTGCATTGAGCAAGACTGCTGTTAGAGACCCCTCCAAAATACTGAAGAGAAATGACGTCAATTTGAAGACTAAGGTATGCTTGATTCAGGCCATTGTCTTCTCAGCCACATGCTATGAATCAGAGAGCTGGAAAAAGAATAAGGATAACAGAAGAAGAATTGATGCCTTTGAGTTATGATGCTAGAGAAGAGTACTGAATATTCCATGGACTTTCAAAAAGAAAAAGATCTTGGAGAAAGAGAAATCAGTGTGCTCCTTGGAGGCAAAGTTGGTGAGGCTTCTTTTCTCATACTTTGGACATGTAGCGAGGTGAGGCTATGCCTTGGAAAAGGATATTATGCTTGAAAAGAAAGAGAGTCACCAAAGGAAAGAAAGACCCCTAACAAGAAGGATTGACATGATGACATGATATCAATGGGCTGTACTGTGTCAGAGGTGGTGAGGATGGCCCAGGATGGGACAGGCTTCAGGTCAGCTATTCATACTGAGATTTGTACTTGATTTGATAGCATATAACAACAACAACTTTCAGATATCTTGCAGATAGATAAGAAGTGTCTATATGATTAGTTTGGCAATATAGGGAGGGATTGACACAGTGATTGCAGCAGTGGGCTTGGCATAACAGAGATGATGGGGATGGTGCAAGGTTCTGATGGATGGACAAGGTTCTGACCTGTTTTCACAGGGTTCCTATGAGTCATCGTTGATTTGACAGCACCTAACAACGGCAACATAAAGGGCCAACCATGTAGTTTCTGGTACAATTACTCAATTCTAGTTCAAATTAGTTGAAGTGAGTTTTTCTGTTACAAGTAGCTACTAGTATCCTAATTGGCACACATAAGAGATAGGTAGAATTACAGAAATTATGTTACTAAATTTGCTTCAAGAAGAATTAAAAACTACAATAAACCATGATCCACTAGTCTTCAGAAAGAATAACTAACCAGAACTTATAAATGAATTTTACCAAGCTTTTGCAGAATACCTCCTTTTTAATACGATTTCTTTTGCAGAGTATGAAGAGAAAAAAGTACCCACATAATTTTGTTAGGATAAGCCAACCTTGATATGAAAACTAAAATAAACTAGAACGTAAAACATGGATCATAAATTGCATTAGTCATTATGCTTGCTAGGGTTCTTTCAGTTCATGGAAAAGAAAAGTCTATGCAAAAGAATATAGCTGCCATACCTCAAGCACCTTACATGGTGCGAAGCACAGTTCTAAACACTTTAAATGGATCAATTCATTTAATCTTCACAACAATCCTCAGAGGTAGGTACTCTTAGTATCTCTATTTCACAACTAGTATAGCTTTGGCACAGAGAAATCACCTCGTTTTCACACAGGGAAAAGGTGGTGGAATCAGCAGTCTGCCTGTTAGACTTTTGCAAATACTCTTACTGCTATGTCTTTAGATAACGTACTAGTTCCTGTAAGTAAAAAGCTCATGAGTAAAACTGAACTCTGATGCAGCTAAATATAGAGACTCAAATGATGTGTTCTGGACTCATGCCTCTTTTTTTCTTGTCTGGTTCTGCTCTTCTTGACAGTAGTTCTGTTATCAGAAAAATTCTCCACCAGTGATTACAAGATGGCTGCTGTAGCACCAGCCCTCACATCTATATTTTCTCAGCTACAACAGCAGCTGAGAAGAGAGAAAAAGAAGTCAGTGCCTGAAATAAAAGCACAGAGAAATGGTTTGCCCAAAGAGGACTTGACAAATAGTAGCTAGTCAATAAGTGCTCTTTCTTTATTTTTCTTACTAAGAATCTGCTTACTGCTCTAGTGATCTGAATAACGCTTTCTGTACCAATAGGAACTACGAGGAAATGAAAAAGAACTTGCAGTTGCCTCCAATTAATCATGATTTGTAAAAACAAACTCCAAAGTAAAACAAACATTCTTTAAGATGGAAACAATTTTCATTTTTACAACTGAATTAGGAGAAAATGAGAGGACTATAAACATATTTTTTACATCTAAAAGTAGCCACAGCTTAAGAATTATGCACTGGACATAATTGTATTTTTTTTTCTATTTTATATTTTCTTACTTCTTTCTTCTTCTTGCCAGGTCACTTTCAGTCAAACTTCTTTTTCTCTCCCCTTCATACCTGTTCTTGTTTAACTAATGAATACAATAACAAAGTGATATGATTGTAACTGGCATAGAGAAAGAAGTTAGACTTTACCAGTCACATTCAACAGTTCACCATAATCCTGCTTGGGTTCAAGTTTTTCTGTAAATAGAGCTGTCTGTTTTTAGGAAAGTCTTTCAAACATTATGCCAGCCCCTTCATGCTCCCATAGCACCCTGTAGTCCTCTGTTAGAATTCTGTTATTGTAATGAATTTCTTTCTGATCAGTCTGCCTGATTAGATTGTCTCTCACATGTTTATATCCCTACAAGTTGGAGCTGCACTGCCAAACCAAAGACATACAGTTTGAATCCACCAATTGTTCTGGGCAATCTCTTCTCATGTGATTTACTACCTCTGAAAACCAGCTGGAGGGTCAGGCATGCATTCATTCTGACTCAATGGTATACAACAACAACAATTAAATATTAAATGAATTTAAGCTGGAGATTTCATTCTTGGCTTGAATTCACAATACAGACCATTTATTGAGTCTATACATTGAACTGTGCTTGCTTCAGCCTCACAGACACTAAACTGGGACCAATACAGAGAAGATTAATGTGGCGAGTGTGCAAGGATGACATGCAAAGTGTTTCTTATTGATTGATTGATTGATTATTTATTCATCTATCTATCTATCTATCTATCTATCTATCTATCTATCTATCTATCCACCTATCTATCTATTTTAGAACCTGAAAGATTTATTAATGTGTTTACTTTTTCATGTGTACTTTTGCATTCCGTATTTTTAAAGGTGGAGAGATGGTGAAGGAGAGGAAGACCCACAGTCACGCGATTGACACAGTGCCTGCAGCAATGGGCTCGAGTGTGTCAGGTACCAACCAAATGGTTCTGAGGTACAACATAAGCAAACACCCCCTAGTCCTGTGTCACCCTCACAGGTGTGCTTGAGCCCACTGCGGCAGGCACTGTGTCAATCCATCTCACTGACCCTCCACGTTGTCGAGTATGACGCCATTCTCCAGGGACTGCTCCCTCCTGCTAACATCTTCAAAGTAGGTTAGATGGAGTCTTATCACCCTTGCTTCTAAAGGATGCTCTGTCTGACTGGACTTCTTCCAAATGTGTTGTCTTCCGGCAGTGCATGGTATGTTTAATAGTCCTTGCCAATACCTTCATAATACAAATGGATCGATTCTTTGTCCTTACTCATTGTCTGGTTTTCCTGTGCATGTGAAGAAATTGAAAAGACAGTATTCTGCTGCTGTTTGTAAGGTGTCAGAAGCCTTCCTCTAGATCCCTTCTTTATTCTTCTTTTCATTTTAATCTTATATTGGTTTGCTTACAAAGTTCATATACATTGTGTTTAATGCCATTCTTCATTTACATTGTTTTCCACACGATCATTTCCATGCCTTATATTTTATAAAATTAATCATCACTGGACTATGATTATCATTATCCTGTCTTTTTTTTTTAAATTGGTTTGCTTATTATCATTATCATTATCCTGTCTTTTCAGGTCCAGCTGGATCCTTTCCATTTCCTTTACCCTCTGCCTCCACCCACCAAATTGTGCAACTCTGTGGTTTCTCCCCTACCCATCCTCACCGCTCTGCTCCCACTCCTTTACAGCATGGGTCCCCATACATATTTTACTAGTTATCCTTCTATTTTTTATAATAATAGTCTTTTTTGGGGGGGTGGTTTTTTGTTGTTTTTTGGTTTTTGTTTTACTTTGTTGTTGTTGTATGCTGTCGAATCAGATCTGACTGGCACAGGAGGAGATTGCCCCTCATTCTCCAGTGGAGCATCTGGTGGATCCAACCATGTACTAATGGTCTTATGAAGTATTTGTCCTTATGAGAATGAGTTAGTTCATTTAGCATAATTCTCTCCAGTCTCTCCCAAGTAATTTATTTATTATTACAAGTAGTATTTTTAAAAATTGTTGCTCCTGAGTGTGGTGTGGCATACTGTTCCTTCCTGTGATAGTACCACAGTGTCTCAATCCATTCAGTCACCCTACACCCCTTCTGAAGGACACTGCCTGTCTTTCTTCATAGTCTGTCTTAGTCTGGAAGGCCTATTGATACCCATTGAGCATTTGAAATACTAGCAGCATAACTTTCAACACCACAGAACATATGCAAGCTTCTACAATATGATAGACTTGCAGACAACTGGTAATAATAATATTAACAACCAATAGCTCCAAACCCAACCCAGTGCTTTGGAGTTGGTTCTGACTCACAACAACTCTTCAGTGGTTTGAGAAGGTCTAAATCTTTATAGGAGGAGACTTCCTGTCTTTCTCCTGAAGAGTGGCTGATGGAACAGCCAGCCATACATATTATGCTCTATGCCACCAGAGCTTCTTAATAAGAGTATGAGTAGGTATTTGTGAGCTCAGACTTTGCTAGGTGGGGTGTAGTCCTAGAAAGTTGTGCAATCCAAAGGTGATACCTTTCTTGTGATTCAGATTCCACCAGCTGCTCCACAGTAGAAAAATGAGCAATTTGCAGCCTCAAAAAACTCACTGGAGGATCAGCTATGGGTCAGTTGTTACTCAATAGCAATGAAGTAGTCTTTAAATTTTTAGTTTAATATGTACCTGAGTTGAAACAACTAACATGCTAGCAAGTTAAGTAACTTTTCTAAAGTTATCAGCTGTCAAGTGGCAGACCTTGAATTCTAACCCAGACTGAGAACTCCAGTAATGCTTGTATAACTGTTGTTGTTATGTGCCATCAAGTCGTTTGCAACTCATAGCGGCCCTGTGTACAACAGCCCTAAACTGCTTTGTCCTGTGCCAATCGCACTGTCTCCAGCACACCCATCCCGATTAACCCAGTCACTGAATCAATCTACCTCATAGAGGGTCTTCCCCTCCTGCACCTGCGCTCCACCCTCCCAAGCATGATGTCCTTCTCCAAGGACCGGTCCCTCCTTACAACATGTCCAAAGTATGTTAGACGGAGCCTCAGAATCCTTGCCTCCAAGGAACCACCAGTTTTAACCCTCTCCAGGGTGAATCTATTTCTTTTCTTAGTAGTCCATGGTACCCTCAACACTCTTCTCCAGCACCACAGCTCAAAGGCATCAATTCTCCTTTTATCCTCCCTAGTCATTGTCCAACTCTCTGATGCATAACAAGTGATTGCAAAGACCATGGCCTGTATCAGATGCACCTTAGTCTCCAGAGAGACACCATTGCTCTTCAAAACTTTGGAAATGTCCCTAACAGCAGACTTTCCCATCACAATATGTCTTTTAATTTCCTGGCTACTGGCTCTAAGAGTCTGTGGAGCCAAACAAACTAAAGCTGTGAACAATCTCAATCTCTTCACCATCCATCCCGATGCTACCAATTGGTCCAGTGGTGAGAATCTTTGTCTTCTTAACATTGAGCCTCAATCCATATTAAAGGCTGCAGTCCTTGGCCCTCTGCAGCAAGTGCTTTAGGTCCTCCTCAGTTTCAACAAGCAGGTTGTGTCATCTGCATAACGCAGATTGTTGACAGATCTTCTACCAATCCTGACACCACATTTCTCCTCATAGAGCCCAGCCTCCCGGATAATCTGTTCTGCATACAGGTTGAAAAGGTATGGAGACAGGACACATCCCTGGCGTACACCCTTCCCAATTTCGAACTATGCAGTGTTTCCTTGCTCTGTTCTGACGACTGCCCTTTGGTCTAAGTATAGGCTTCTCATTAGCACGATCAAGTGTTCTGGGATTCCCATTCTTCTCAGAGTCAGCCACAGTTTGTTATGGTTCACAGAGTCAAACGCCTTTGCATAGTCAATGAAACACAGATAGACATTCCTCTGGTATTCCCTGCTTGCAGCTAAGATCCATCTAACATTAGGTACACTATCCCTAGTACCATGATTAGGTTGGAAACCAAACCCCAAGTCCATTACTATGGAGTTGATTCCCACCCACAGTGACTTTTTCGGACAGAGTAGAATTGGCCAGTGTGTCTGTAATCTTAGAAAAGTAGATTACCTCACTTTTCCCTGGCCATAATTGATGGTACTGGTGGGTAACTGAGATTGGTTCAGGAAAGAACAAGGCTCAGAGCTATTGCGCATAATAGGGTCGCTATGAGCCATAATAAAATCATAGCTCTGTAACCAAATCAGAGTGGAGATCCTGAAGGCAGTAGGTTAATTCAACCAACTCAAGAAATAAAAATCTTTGTTTTTTACTAGTCAAAGCGGAGGGGAGCAAAACTGCTTCAGTTTCTGCTTAAACAGGAGTGGATTTTGGTTTTGATCACCAATTAAGTAACGTTTATTAAGTGTCACTGCATGCAAAACAGGTGGTCCCTGCCCCTTCCTTTTCTTCCCACATCCTGGGCGGGAGGGGAAGTGGGGAAAGGAAAAGAAAAGGAAGAGGATGTGCAGGGTGGAGCAGGTGAGCATCCTGGGTTCGGCCTCATTCACTATCCTCGCCGGCCACGCCCTTCAGCATCCGAAACCACTTTAAACTCCCGCCCCTTTCAACTGCAACCAATGCCTGGCCGAGCAGCCCGCAGGCGGCTTCGGATTGGCCGGCGCGGCGGTTGCCGAGGCGACGGGCGGGTCCAGCGGGGTTCCCGAGCCCGGCGGGGGCGAGGGATGCCCGGCGGCTTCCGCCTGGTTCCCTCGGCCGCTCGTCTGGCCCACGCCCCTCGGCGCTCGGAGGGCGGTGGGAGGAGACGGCCGGCTGGTCTCCCGCCCCGGTGCTTCCCCCCAACCCCAGCCTCGGGCTCCGGGCGCGCCGCCCTCCGTCTCCGCCTCCAGGACCTGCCGCCGCCGGCTCGCGAGCGCGGCTTCCCCGGTCAGCGCGGCGCGATGGGCTGCGGGAACTCCACCGCCACGAGCTCGGGTGCCGGCCGAGGTGAGACGCCGGGGCGGGGGGCGCGGGGACGCCCCGTGCCGGGGGGATCTGCAGACCCGCCCCCTGCAGGGGAGGCCGGGGCGCGGGAAGGCGCTTGGCGCGTTGGGGAGGGGTGGCGCGCAGCCCCTCTCTGTGCCGCCTTCGGAGCGCGCGCTGACCGCCAGCTTCTGGAAAGCCCGAAAGGCGGGCAGCTCCGCCGCGCGGGGGCGGGCGCACCTGGAGCAGGCGAGCCTGCAGGTCGCTTACTGCAGGGGAGCCCGGGGGGACGCCGGCGGCGGGGCTCCCCTGCAGCGGGGCTTCCCTGCAGCGGGGGCGGGGGTCCCCGGAACCTCGGGAGTAAAGGGGTGGACCGGGAGTCCTCCTCCTCCTCCTGGGAGTACCCCTTCCTCTCCTCGCAAGCTCGTGCCTCAGGCATTTCCACACTCTCAGACCTGAGCTGCTGCAGCTGGCAAAGTCGGCTAAGCAATTCAGGACTTTGGTGATGGTGAGGGTTGCGGGGGTGCTGAGAGGAACTGCAGACCGGGCGTCCCCATCGGCCTTGCTGCCTGAGACTCGCTGGGCTGCCTCTAGAGTCTCAGAGAAGCTGCAGTGCTGATGCTTAAGAGTGAGTGACTGAGCTGTGTTATAGTGGAGCTCTCTTTAGAATATTTTTCATCTTAAAAAAAAAAACGAAAAAAAAAACAACCCGACAAACCCAAACCCAGCCCAACCCCAAAACAAACCACTTAATTCTGTTGATTGGGAGTCAGTTGAGGTCTTTTAGATTCTCCAGGCTTTGTGTCACGTAATTTACCGAAAATCAGCCCCCCCCCCCATTTAATCAACCCAGCCAGTGCTTCCTGATTAAAGCGACTGGGAATCCGTTTTGATTAATATCTTGTGACCTTTTTAATAAAAAGCACATATCCCCTCAGGAGAGGGTCAGATGCCACATCATAACCCAACCAGCAAGCACCAGCAGCCGTCTGATACTGCAGTGTGGGCGGGGGCGCCCTGCCAAAGACTTCGTGACCTTGGGCCTGTCACTTCCCTTGTTACAGACCTCAGTCGAAGCTGTAGTTTTAAGCTGTTTTCAATTATGTATTGACATTTCCATCTTGAGATCTGATGCGGAAATCTGCGCTCTTAGTTTGTTCTGCCTCTCTGGCGATTGGTGAGAGTGCATATGGATTATCGCTTTACAGAAGAGGTTAACACATGTGGACTGCGAACCTTAGGGATGTGAATGAGTCCAGGTTAATGAAGATGTATTGGAGAGTTTCTCTCTTAGGGTAACCTTTACCCATCTAGAATTAAAGTCTGACTTACCATGTGCAGAAACCCACTAAAGAAAACAGCCTTTTCTCCATTCGTGAACAGAAAGGCAGGATAGCTTACTTACGGCTTTGTGCTAATGAAAGCAAAGACAGGATTCAAACCTGCAGTTGGCCAGAGAGTTCGCTGCTTATAAACGGGAACCCTTTTCAAGGCCACACACACACACCTTACATGGCACATTATGCTTGCCAGTTTTCCCTGCTTGTGACCTTAGGAAATCTACTACACAGGCACTGGGCTTACAAAGAGATTAAGAACAGCTATTTGCATTATGCAATTTTGTAGGAAGGATTTGTAACAGATTTCCTTGGAAGTGGATCAAGCTTAGCGCGTTTATGTTTTTACCTGTTAACTCAGTGTTTGCCAGGTTTGATGACAGGAGTATGATCACCCCTGCGTGGCACAGTGAGCTTGGCTATTAACTGGTAAGTTGAGTGTTCAAATCCACCCAGAGGTGCCATAGAAGAAAGACCTGGTGATATATTTGCGAAAGATCACAGCCATCAAAAACCCTGTGGAGGGTAGTTTTACTCTGCGTATAAGAGGTGGTCATGAGTTAGGATGGGCATGAGTTGGTTGGTTTACATGTTGCTGGTTGGTGCTGTTATTATTACGTGCCCTTAACTAAGAGTATGACTCATTGACCCTCTGTAAGCAGATCTGAACTCTGCCATATCCTGTACCATCCTCATCCTCATCTCTGACACTCTTGAGCCCGTTGCTGCAGTCACCATGTCAGTCCATCTTGTTGAGGGTCCTCCTCCCTTTCACCCCCTACCTTTCCAAACATGATGACCCTTTCTGAGAAGTGGCCTCTCTTAACAACATTCCCCAAGTACATGAGATGAAGCTTCGTCACCCTTGCCTGCAGGGAACACCCAGGCTGCACTTTTTTATGTGCCATCAACTTGATGACAACATCTTTTGTCAGAACAGAACTGCCCCGTGCAGTTTTCTAGGTTTTAATGTTTATAGAAAGGAGCCCTAGTGGCATTGTCTGTAACATGTTGGGCTGTTAGCCAAAGGCTGGAAGTTTGAATTCACCAGCTGCAGCTTGGGAGAAAGATGGGCAGTGTCTCCCCCCACCCCTGGAAAGGATTTACAGCTCAGGGATCCAGATGGAGGGTTTGCTGTGGATGACAATGGTGGGGTGTTTATTGAAGCAGTTCTTTAAGTCATTTCCCCTTGGACTGGCTAGATGAGTGAGAACCATCAGCTGTTCTATGAGTGATTAATTATTGGGCCACCTGAAGCACTTGACAGTACAGTCCATAGGGACTTTTATAGCTAATTCAAAGGTGGCACCTCTCTGTTGAAATCCACCACCAACTCTGTGGGGAAAAGTAGCCAATCTTCCATGTGATTTTTCAGCTTCCCAGAAACCTACTGGAGGATCAGCTTTGAATCGGTTCTGATTCGATGGTAATGAATGTGCTTGAACCACCTACGGAGCTTTTTTTTTCTTCTTCTTAATATTAGTAATTGGAAATAAAAGTGATGCGTTAGCTCTGAAATGCTAATGAAGGTACTGGGAGCCTCTTGACCTGCGTTTGGTTGACTCTTCCTACCCATTTCAGGAGCATCTGTCACCAGTATTTTTTAATGAGAGGTACATTTGTACTGTACAAAAATAGCTCCATGTGCATGTTCTTTTGATGAGTCTTGTTTATGAAGGCCAGAACATGTAAGCACGCTGTTCTCTGCTCGAGGTTGCTCTTGGCTAAAAATCAGTTTATGTTCAAGAAGAGCATGGCAGCAAGTGCAGACTGTAAAATCGAAGGGGAAAACCTGATCAGGAGGCATTGCATCACCTTTTTGATGGATCTGTCCTTGTCTTCGAGACGTCCAGTAGGCTGACTGGGAGCTTTGGTCATTGTTACTTTGAAAATTTCTGCCAGCTGGTCATAGGAATGAAGCTGTAGAAAGGAAGTGCATAGGGATGAGAGAGAGTCGTAGAGGAAAAGAAAACCACATTGCAAAGGTACCTAATTTTCATTTGATCCTAAGCTTTGTCATCAACATGAAATATGGCACTAAGCTGCAAGCTTGTGGTATTGTACTCAAGGCATTTGGAAATGAATTAAATAGATGTTCCTCTCCTCTGGGTACTTACTGCACAACGTCTTAGATGTCTGGGAACGTCACAGGGATCATACCATTTAATAACCCTGGTTAAGCTTTTCAGCACAAACCAGAAGCCGTGCAAAGGGTGCTGACTGCAGAGCCTGGAGAACGGAACTTAACTTAGCCATATCACTTATGCTGCTTGTACTACTTCAGGCAGTTACTTCCTTTCAATTTTTTTGAGCTTCAGTTGCTTCATCTATCTACTGGGAATAAGTGGATGCACCCTCTTTCCTAGGGCTTAGATGAAGCTCTAAATTGGATAATGTGAGAAAGCAGTCTGTAAATTTGTAATTATGGTACAGCAGTAGAATATTACCCTGGTGAAATGGCTTTCCCTGAATATTTTTCTCTGTAAGAATATGGCAAATCCACTCTCAGAGGAGACATTAGCACATTATTATAATGTCCCCACATCAGAAATCTCTGCTCTAAGCCCAGTTTAACTCCCTGAGTAATTCAGATAAAAGCTAGTAATTGTTTCCCCTATCCCTGAACCATAGGGAGTTGTAGTGCTAACCCATAAGATTTGCTTCTCTAGAGGTTCAGATCAACCAGCAGCTCTGTGGGAGGGAGATGGGCAGTCTCCTCCAGGATGATCAGCTGCCTCTGAAAACCCGCTGGATGCTTGGCTGGTTCAGTTGCAACTTGATGGTACTTAGCGCTGCCACCACCATTACCACCACCGTTGTTTTAGTAAATTTGATTCCATAAACCCCAAATCAGAACTCACTGCCCTTGAGGCTGTTCCATCTCATAGTCCCTTACAGGACACAGTTGTTGTGTACCGTAGAGTCAGAACCAACCCATAGCTGATCCTCTGGTGGGTTTTCAGAAGCAGTTAACTGCACAGGAGGAGACTGGCCATCCTCCACAGAGTAGCTGTTGGCTTTGAACCACGTACCTTTGTGGGACTGTAGTGCAGCTTCTTGCCCCTAGGCTGTTGGCGCTCCCTTACAGTAGAACTACTTCTATGGGGTTTCTGAAGCTATAAATCTTAAGGGAAGCAGATGCCTTGTATTTGCTGCCAAAGAGTAGTCCAGGGGTTTGAACAGCTGATCTCTTCATTTAACAGCTGGACATGTAACGTACAGTCTTTTCAATGCCCAATATATGGAGAATTGATATATGATCAAATAGCTGTTAGGAACAACCTCTTTCTTAATTCAAGGTAGATTAGCATGTACAGGAGATTTCTGACTGTGCACATAGACACAATCCCCCTCTATGTGCAGGACACCCCACTAGGAATGTGTAGGGCCAGGGCTAGTTATGGAAAATTATAAATGGGAATTAAGCCATTTTGTTCTTGGGTTTTGGTGAAAAGATCAATCCTTTGAGAACAGTTGCAAAATCATCTAGACTCGACTCCAGATTGGACATCCAAGTAACCAGAAGATGTTCAATGACACACCTTTTTAGTCCGAGAAGGTTTTACTGGAAGAGTTGGCTGCCAGTTTAGAGGGGATCATGAGAACCATTTTCATGAAGCAAGAGCCCTGCATTTGAATATTTTCATAGGGCCACTATTTCAGTGCAGGAATTTGCTTTCTTTCCAACCTTGAGAGGCATCATAGTAGGGCTTCTTGTGTTTTCCACTTTGTGAATATTCTAAGTTTTCACTGCTTTCTCTATGGTTTACACCCTATAGAGTTGTTGTTAGGTCATTGAAGTGAGTATGACTCCTGGTGACCTTATGAACAACAGCTCTGAACCCTCTCCCATCCTGTGTCATCCTTACAGTCCCTGACACCCTTAAGCCCATACTGTAGTCACTGTATCAATCCGCTGGCTAGGGATCTTCCTCTTCTTCATATCCCTCTACCTTCTCAAGCATGACATCACTCTCCAAGGAATAACCGCTCCTAGCACGGTACCCAAAGTATATAAGATGAGTTTTCATCATCTTTGCCTCCAAGGAGAACCCAGGCTGCACCTTCTTCAAGTGATATCTGTTCTTTTGGCAGTTCATGGGATATTCAGTACTTTTCTCTGACACCACAGCTCAAAGGCATCAGTTCTTCTGCCATCCTTATTCATTGGCCAGCTCTCTGATGCATAGCAAGTGACTGAGAAGACCATGACCTTAGTCATCAAACTTACATCATTGCTCCTCAGGAAAAATTTGGAGATGTCCCTGACTGCTGACTTTCCCAGTGCAATACATTTCCTGCTCTTCTGACTGCTAGTACCAAGTATATTGATTTTGGATCCAAGTAAGATGACGTTGTTGACTGTTTAAATGTTTTTTTTTTAATCTCTTGTGATATTGCCTATCCTTCCAGGGGCTAGGATTTTTGGTTTTTTGACATTGATATGCAATCTATATTGAAGGCTGCAGTTTTTGTGCTTCTGCAGCCAAGTGCTTCAAGTCTTCCTCACGTTCAGCAAGCAAGGTTGTGTCATCTGCATAACAAAGGTTATTGATGCGTCTGCTTCCTATCCTGATACCTCGTCTGAGTTAAATGGTCTGTTTAGAGTGTTGCATCTTTACTCTAAAGCAGGAACTTTCACACACTTTTTCTCTCTCTAAGTAATCATATTCTTTATTCCCTCCCATGTTTTCCTTGAACATATCCTCTACCTAGGAAAACTCGCAATGGGATGGTTGGGCATCGTGACTACATAATTGGGCTCGAGCTCAGCAGAAATTGTAAGAGTCACACAAACTTGGGCAGGCTTCTGTTGGGCATGGGGTTTCTGTTGACAGTTCTGTTGGAGTTAAGTCGACAGCTTCTAACAGCAACCAAAACAGACACAGAAATGTGCAACCTTTACATTTTGAACTAATGATAAACAGCACTTCAGTCATTCCCTTTGTGAAGTGAATTTTGGTAATGCAAACTACAGAACCTCTTTGTATGTAAACCAGAAAAATGCCTTTGTAAGTTTGGATTTTCCCAGGTATCTGTGCTGGCTGATTTCAGTGCAGACCAAGCTGTGGGAGTTGTTTGCAGTAGAATTATTCAGTCTTCCTTGCCTGTTTGGTGGGATGGCTAGCTGTACATATTCTGCCGGGAGTGTGTAATTGGCAATTATACAGCTGTAACTTTGTTGTCAAGAATGTTTCTAAAATGGTTCCTTAGTTAGTTATGTAACATTTGACCCAGGAGGAGTGTAATAATTATTTATCCTATTTCATCAGCTTACCAAGGGAGTTATTATAATCCTTTAGGGTCCAATTACTTAGATTACTTATCCACTCATTCTTAATTAGCTTGATAATTGAATTCCCTTTTTTTTGAGACTATGTGGGTCTGTTCTTAATTTACATCTGTAAATGATGGGTAACATTGAAATGCAGGTACTGTGCTTAGTATTCACTGAGGCCGAGTGGAGGAAATAATAGAAATTTTGTTTATATTTTTAAGGAAATCAGTCATGTCGTGCACACATTTGAATTCCCTTCATGCCCAGCCTACCAGTGCACCCAGACTCCAGCCCTACCATCCTTTATTCTTCAGACATGCTGCAGGACTCGCTGTATTTTCAGAACACTTTTTACTTCGTTTTCTCTGTTATGATTCTTTGTCTTTGAGCCTCAGCTCTAATGTCACTTCCTCTCAGCCTCCAGTCTAAAGTAGCTCTCTGTTTGCTCTTTGTCCCAACATCCCTCACATTCTCTACAGAGTGGGTATTTACTGTTGCTCTTGCATCCTCCTCAGAGCCCTGATAATGCAGTGATTTGCATACTGGACTACTAACTCAAAGGTCTACGGTTCAAACCCACCACCTTCCCAGGAAAGGTGAGGCCGTGTGCATCCCTAGAGATTTACAGCCTTGGAAACCCTGTGGGACAGCTGTGCTCTGACTTTAAGTGTTGAGTCAGAATTGACTTGATGACAGTGGGTTTTGCATTTCCTTCCCCACAATGCAGTCTTCATGAGAGGTTCATCGTCTTGGTAATAGCTGCATCCTCAGCCTTTAGACCACCAACCAGACTTTGAATGGATTCTGTTTGTTTTCAGGGACACTGTAGCTAAGGTAGCAATGGTTGTGTGTACTGTCGAGTTGGAACCGACCCACGGATGACCCTCCAGCAGGTTTTCGGAGGCAATGAATCACACAGGAAGAGATTGCCCATCTCTTTCTCACAGGGTAGCTGGTGGATTTGAACCATGTGCCTTCGGGTTGGCAGTGCAATATCTTACCACTACACTACCAGAGCTGTAGGTAGCATTTAAGAATAGGAAATAAAGCCTTGAGTAGTCAGCATAGATTGCCTGGGTGGGATTTGCTTTGAATTTGAAGGATAGGCAAGATTTCAATGAATGGAAAATGGAAAGGAGGGCGTTTTCAGTGCTGTGTCAAGTCAGAGGAGCGGAAGTAGCCTTTCTGAATTTTAGGACAGCACACCAGACCTGCCTGGTATTGATAGCTCATGTGGGTAATGGGGTGATGGGCAGTAAGGAGTTGTAAGATGGTGGGAAAAGCAGTCCGCAGACATTACAGGCTCTGAGTTGAAAGAAGGGGGCTTTAAAGGCTTGAAGCCCAGCTTTGAATCCTTCTCCCATTTACGAGGTCTTTGACCCGAGATGTCTTATTTAATCTCTCTGTGCCTCTGTTTCCTCAGTTATGAAATGAGGGTGTAATAGAGAAGGCAGGGTTAAATGAGCTGATGTGAAGTAAGGTACTTAGTGCCTCGTATGTTGCAAGGGCTAATAGAGTTATCAGGGAGCTCTGGTGGCCTGCTGCGTGAGGAGCTAGGCTGCTAACCTGAAGGAAGGTGATTCTTTCCTTGGCTGCCGCAAGGCGGAAGGACGGCAGTCTCCACCTGTGTGACTCACAGTCTTTGCAAACTCACTGGAGGGTTGGCTGGGAGTCAGTTCTGTCTCAAAAGCATGTAAAACAACAACATGGTAATTAACCTAGAGTATTATGATAGGTACCATGGACTCCTAAAAAACCAAACAGATTCATCCTAGAGAGGGCTAAACCGGGCGGCTCCATGGAGGCAAGGATTCTGGGGCTTTCTCTGACGTACTTCGGACATGTTGTAAGGAGGGACCAGTCCTTGGACAGCGACATCATGCTTGGGAGGGTGGAGGGACAGTGCAGGAGGGGAAGGCCCTCTATGAGGTGGATTGATTCAGTGACTGGGGTAATCGGGATGAGTGTGTTGGAGACAGAGAGATTGGCACAGGACAGAACAGGGTTTAGGGCTGTTGCACATAGGGTCGCTATGAGTCGCAAGCGACTCAACGACACCTGACACCATCATTATGAAAGGGGATAATTTGTCAGTTGATGTAGAAGGAAAGGGTGAGGCAGTGAAGGTGTGTGCATACACCCACCTATCTACTTGCCTAACAATTGCTATCATGTCAGCTCTGACTCCTCTGACCCTATATTCTTCTATAGGATAGAATAGAACAACCCCACAGGCTCTCCAAGGCCTTTGGTCTTTCAGGGAGCAGGCTGCCACATTTTCTTCCATGGCGGGTTTGAACTGCCTTCTGTTTTGATTAGCAGCCAGGTGCTTTGACCATTATGCATAAAGAAGTGGCGTGATTTAAAGCTGAGGTCTGAAGTCATGGAAATGATGAGGGCCTGGACCAATGCCCAGAGGAATCATGCTGTGAAGGCCTCAGTGCCAGAGCCACGTGGAAGAGAGTGGGGCCACAGGATCGGCTGCCTGTGTGGGGTGGAGAAGGAGGGAGAAACAGAACATAATTAAGCCTGTTCAGGCCTGGGACACTGGGAGGCCACATCTGCTCACTCCGAAGGTCCAGTAGGAAGGGCTCGGTGAGCACTTACTTTTGAAGGTGCAGTGTTTATATGATGCTGAGACAGGAGTCAGTGGCAATGGACTGGTGCTCAGGCAGTGACCGCTGGTCTGGCAGGAGCAGCAAGTTGGGTTCATCACTCACTTGTTCCAGCTCCCGCATAACTCACTGTTTTGTTTCTTGTCATATTTGTTCACTTTTCTCAACATGTCATCCTTTTCAGCCCCTTAATTGCAAACCTTTTTTTTTTAAAGAACTTTCAAACCTTTAAGGGTTTTTCTTTTCATGTCTCAGAAACATTTGTAAAGGTTATCGAAATGCATTACCCAGTTTTTCCAAAAACCACTTTGATCTCGATTTAGCCATGGCCTGAATCAGTTTAAGGATGCCCCAGTGTGTAAATGTGTCAGATTTTTTAACTGAAAGGTCAGCAGTTTGAGTCCACTGATTGTTCACAGAACGAAGATGGGGAATCGCCTTCTCTGAAGGCTTAAAGTGGATGGGGGTGGGGTGGAGGTCACTGTGAATCAGAACCAATTGGATGGTGTAGAGTTTGGTTTTGTTTTTTAAGTAATTTTAAAACCAGACTTCTTTCTTTTGAGCCAGTTCTGGTTTTGTGGCAACTCCAGGTGAAATAGAGCACCCTGTAGTCTGAGGAGCTCTGGAGACCTAATATGTGGGGAGTTGCACTGCTAACCCCTAAAGGATGTGATTGGAGTTCCCCCAGTGACTTGGCGAGTGGAAGCTCGGAAGTCTCCCCCTGTGCAGTTCACAGCCTCCACAGACCCACTGGAGGGTCAGCTCCGAGTCACTTCTGACTCAACAGCAATGTGAATAGTTGTGGACATTGAAAGCTCAGCCTTACTCCGGCTTACTCCGTGGGTTTGAACTGCCAACGTTAAGATTCATAATTCAAACTTCTTGAGCTGCCTTGGTAGCAACCAAAAATGTTACTTTGGTCTGTACGTCTTATAAGAATGCCGCTACTTATTCCTTTTTTAAGAAAAAAATTTATTGGCTTGCTTGCAAAGTTCATATTTATGTTTCACACTGTTCCTCATTCATGTTGTGTTTCATACAATCTTTCTCAGATTTTTTTAAAAAAATTTTTATTTTATTAGTTTTTGTGTATGTACCGTCTAATCAGATCTGACTGGTATAGAAGGAGATTGTCCCGCATTCTCCAGCAGAGCATCTGGTGGATTTGAACCATGCACCTCTGGGACTGTAGACGTTGTATTTTATAGAATTAATCACCATTGGACCTCGCCCATCATTAACCTGTCTTTTCACCCCCGGATCCTACCCATTTCCTTAACACTCCTCTTCCACCAAACTGTGCAGACCTGTGATTTTACCCCCACTCATCTTCACCCCTCCTCTCCCACCCTGGTCCCCTTGGAGACCCCATACATATTTTACAAGTTGTCCTTCTCTTTTTATTCCTTTTTACTTCTGTAAAACAGTAGGTAGCCAACAGCGACAACCTGTAAACAGAGGTTTTCTCCAAGAGTATCTATTGTCATTAACATAATTTTCTATTTCTAGGACATGTTGATCTGAACTTTGTTCTCCTTTATTTCAAAATGATTTATGAATCTGTGTCTTTTATTGGCTTCTTGAAAAAATAAACCCTGCTTTAGATGAACTGACAAGCTGTTCTACTGCTTTTGGCCAAACTGAGCCTATGACATAGTTTTAGAACTATTGTGGGTCAAGAGCAGCCCTCACAGGCTGTCAGAATTAAAGAGAACCTTGTTTATTTTTCTGTAGTGCAGTTTATATAATCTGAGAACTTTTTTTTTATAAAACAAAGAGTAAAACATTCCTGTATGTTTTTCTTCTTTTCTCATAAAAGTCATGATCACTAATGTTTGTAATAATTTATGCCGAAAGCAGAATGACAAGTATATTTCTAGTATTTTTACGGAATTTTTCATGTAAGTAGTTTTATTTTTAGGGTGTATATATGCATATATAAATTAGCTATTCAGCTTGAAGAATATTATTTAGTATATTATGTGAAAATTAATTTTTCTTTTAAATCCTTCCAGTATATTATATAAATTTGTTATGTATGGGATGATGATAAATATGGGTAAAGAGCTGCACTGCTAACCCAGAGGCATGCGATTCGAATCCACCAGCTGCTACTCCGGTGAATGATGGGCATTCTGCTCCCTTACAGTTTATAGTCTCTGAAAACACCCATGAAGGGTCAGCTTCTACTCAGTGGAATCGACTCAGCAACGTGTAACAACAACAGTAAGGTCATCAGTGGTGAAATACACTATGTCCTTTCTTTTGCAAAAGAAATAAATATTTTAATATTGCTTTCTATGCATCAGAGAGCTGGACAATGATTAGGGATGATAGAAGGAGAGTTGATGCCTTTGAGCTGTAGTGCTGGAGAAGAGTATTGAATATACCATGGACTGCTAGGAAAGTGAAC
>NW_006399961.1:4914548-4932271 GCF_000299155.1 Elephantulus edwardii | reverse complement strand
TAGACAACTCATAGCAACCCTATAAATGAAAGACCTGAACACTTGTATAACTTTCATTTCTCCAAGTTTCTGGAGGCAAGCTATTTCAGAAGTTGATACCACTCCTGCTTCCAAGCTTGTTTTAATTGGAGAGCTCCACCAAACACTGTCCACAATAGGTAACCATTATCACATTTGACATGTCACAGTGTTCAGCATCACAGCAACCACAAGTTACCATGGTACAGTATTAGTATTGTATACTAAATTTACGTTTGCCTCAATATTAATTTATCTATGTATTTCTTTTCAAAAGGAATATTACTTTTTGTGGGAGAGGGGCCCCTTAAATTATGCCAGCATTCTAACCCCAGAATTGTATGAATATTACCTTTTTTTGAAATAAGGGTCATTGCAGGTGATGAGGTTATTGCGAATTACCTGGATGGGCCCTAAATGGAGGAATAAATGTCTGCGCTAGAAGGGCAGACACAAAGAGATGGATAGCTCAGTAATGAAAGTCAGCACTGATATAGGGTGTCTGCAAAAATAGTTGTCTGCTTTTTATAAAGAAAAAGCAGATAGGGTGCAAAGTGAAATGATTGCCACCGTGGAAGGAAACTGGCAGGTCACTAAATCAAATTGATACCCACTGCAGTACATTATGATATCCTAGGCAGTTCACACAGAATCAGAAATGTGCCCCATGCAAAGTCATTTAAGCTTTGATGCCCATATCATTCAGCACTTCTGTGCTCTCCTCTCATGTAGTTGAAACTTCTTATCACAGTGGGTCTCGCTTTTTTTTTAATATTACTCTGATATGTTTAGATAGTTTTAACACATTGTTTTTTTACCAAAGATCCTTCCAATTTCCTTTACCCTACCCACCCTACCCACTGAACAATAGAATTGTTCAGCCCTATGATTAACACCCTATTCTCTGTCCTCCCTTCTCTCCCTTCTTGGATCCTCATACTTATTCTCCGTCCTCTATTTCCATCCTTCCCACTCTACTTTAGATCCTCATATGCATTCTATAATAATGGCTTTATGAAGTATTTGTCCTTGTGGGACTGAGTTAATTCACTCAACTTAATGCTCTCCAGTCCCTCCCAAGGTAGTTAGTAATTCATAAAATCATTACTCTTGCCTGCTGTGTAGTATTCCATTGTATGAATGTACCACAACTTCTCAATCCATTCGTTTGTGGTTGGACATCTGGGCTGTTTCCATGTTCTTGCGATGGTGAATAATGTTGCTGCAAACATTATTGTACAAGTTTCTGTTTGAGCCTCAGTTCTCATTTTCTTGGGGTATATGCCAAGCAATGGAATAGCTGGGTTATATGGAATTTTTATATTCAGCTCTTTTTTTGAGGAAGCACCAAACTGCCTTCCAGAGTGGTTGTACCATTGTACAATCCCACCTACAATGTAAAAGAGTTCCTATCTCACCACACCCTCTCCAACATTTATTACTTGCTGTCCTGTTTAGCTTTGCTACTGCTACTGCAGTGAGATGCTATCAATATCGTTGTGGTTTTGATTTTTATTTCTCTTATTACCATTGATTTGGAGCAGTTCTTCATATGTCTCTTGGCTATTTGAATATCTTCCACTTTTAAAATTCTTTCCATGTCTTTTGACCATGTTGTAATTGGGTTATTAGACTTTTTTCTTGTGGAGGCCAAGGAGTATTTTATAAACTTTCATTATGTAAAAAATGTGCCCGTTCATGGATAGGAAGAGTCAATATTGTAAAAATGACAGTCCTACCAAAAGCAGTCTACATATTCAATGCAATCATAATACAGATACCAAATTAATTTTTCAAGGTGATTGAAAGGAAATTGTCAAGTTTATTTGGAGAGACAAGAGATCCTGAATAAACAAAACACTTATGGGAAACAAAAATGATTTGGGAGATAAAGCACTCCCTGACCTCAAAACCTGCTACACAGGGGTAGTAACCCAAACAGCCTGGTCCAGGCACAGTGACAGGCACATAAATCAGTGGAACAGAATTGGGAACTCAGAAATAGACCCAGCTATCTGTGGTCAGCTGATATTCAACAAAGAAATAAAACCTATCAAATGGAGAAATGACAGCCTCTTCAAACAAAGGGTGCTGGCAAACCTGGACTGCTACCTGCAGAAAGCTGAAACAGGATCCGCATCTCACACCATACACAAAAATCACCTCAAAGTGGATAAGAGACTTGGGAGTAGAGCCCAAAACCATATGGTATAAAACTGCCAAATACAGCCAGAAATGTACAGTCTGAAGAGGATGAAATTGATGAATGGGACCTTCTACAGATTAAATCCCTGTGAGCGTCAGAAAGTTTTTCCATTAAAACAGACATTCAAGGTGGGGGGGGGGGAAGAAGAACGAACTGGGGAGGAGGGTAGAGAAAATAGTGCAACAATGAATGAATGAAAAAGCAAAATCTCTGTAAATGTTCATTAAAATTAATAAAATTTAAAAAAAAGTTTTTCCACCAGAGTGAAAAGAAAACCTACTAACTGGGAACAAACATGTGGCAATACCATCTCAGACAAGAGTCTCATAACGAAAGTTTATAGGCTACTCAGTGGATCTCTTGAGAGAATATATCTTCCTAACAGTCTTTCCAATTGTGTGCTTTGTGTCAACTGGACAATGGCTGGGGATGATAGAAAGAGAATTGATGCTTTTGAGCTGTGGCTCTGGAGAAGAGTGTTGGATATACCATGGACTGCTAGGAGAACAAACAGCTTTATCCTGGGGAGGGTGAAGCCAGGCTGCTCCTTGGAGGCAAGGATTCTGAAGCTTCGTCTGACATAGTTTGGGCATGTTTCAAGGAGGAACCAGTCCGTGGAGAGGGACGTTATGCTTGGGGGTGGGGGGGTGGAGGGACAGCGCAGGAGGGGAGGACCCTCAATGAGATGGATTGATTCAGTAATTGGGGTAATTGGAGTAGGTGTGTCAGAGACAGGTTGATACAGGATAGAGCAGGGTTTAGGGCTCTTGTACATAGGGTCGCCATGAGTCACAAGTGACTTGACTGCACATAAGAACTATAACAATAAGAGGTGAGGTTGTCAAGTCTAGCTCTTGCTTTGTTCACCCAGTATGCAGCTCCATCCACCTTGAGTGCTTACTGGACAAGGTCAGATTATATTCATAGATAACAAGTGTCTGGTACATTTTGAGAGAACTGCCTTGTACATCCATACTCACTAATCTAGCACCTCTAGCCAGCACGGCCAGCAGAGCTCTTTGTCGTGATGTGAATGTAAGGGTATGTCCTTATGTGCATCCTGGTGAACATCCAGTGGGAATTTCAGTCCTAGATGATGCGCTGAAGTGATGAGGGAACTCGAGTAAGTCAACCATGGAAAATTCAATTTCTTTTTCTTTTTTGTATTGGTTGGTTTGCATACAATAACTTGTCTACATTTGTCTTTCATTCACGGACATAGTGTTCCATACAGTCTTTCATTTAAATTGTGTTTCATTCAAGTTATTTTTAACTTGATAACATTCTGTACTGAATTATGTTCCAGGTTTTTTTTTAAAATTTTATTTTATTATTTTTGTGTGCGTGTACCGTCAAATCAGATCTGACTGGTACAGGAGGAGATTGCCCCTCCTTCCCTGGCAGAGCATCTGGTGGATTCGAACCGTGCACCTCTGGGATTGTAGTTGCAGCTTCTTGCCACTAGGCCACCAGAGCTCCCCATGTTCCAGATTTTTTAAATGACTATAACTTTAAAACTTGTCTGGCATAAATATGAACACAATCTAGCATACAATTAATGTAGCACTATTAGGGCTAATAATAAGCCATAGGAAGCGTCCCACAGTACTGGAAATATTACTGTTTATTATGTTGTTTGTTGTTATGTGCCGTCGAGTCGCCTGCGACTCATAGCGACCCTATGTACAACAGCCCTAAACTCCGCTCTGTCCTGTGCCAATCGCACTGTCTCTGACATTCCATCCGAATTATCCCAGTCACTGAATCAATCCACCTCATAGAGGGCCTTCCTCTCCTGCGCCGTCCCTCCACCCTCCCAAGCATGATGTCCCTCTCCAAGGACCGGTCTCTCCTCACTACATGTCCAAAGTAAGTTAGACGGAGCCTCAGAATCCTTGCCTCCAAGGAGCCACCCGGTTTAACCCTCTCCAGGACAAATCTATTTGTTTTCCTAGCAGTCCATGGTATTCTCAGTACTCTTCTCCAGCACCACAGCTCAAAGGCATCAGTTCTCCTTCTATCCTCCTTGGTCATTGTCCAACTCTCTGATGCATAACAGGTGATTGCGAAGACCATGGCCTGTATCAGATGAACCTTAGTCTCCAGAGAGACACCACTGCTCTTCAGCAATTTGGAGAGGTCCCTAACAGCAGACTTTCCCATGGCAATGCCCCTTTTAATTTCCTGGCTGCTGGTGCCAAGACTGTTGACTATGGAGCCAAGCAAACTAAAGCTGTGTACAATCACAATCTCTTCACCATCCATCCTGATGCTGCCGATTGGTCCAGTGGTGAGAATCTTTGTCTTCTTAACATTGAACCTCAATCCGTATTGTAGGCTGCAGTCCTTGACACTCTGCAGCAGGCGCTTCAGGTCCTTCTCAGTTTCAGCAGTAGACATTTTAATTTCTAGATTAGGGGAGTTTCCCTTATGGTCTACTATGAAGTACACATAGTAGATATCACTCTCTATATGCTACTAAATAGTGTACTAGGCACCTTCAGAGAACATGAAATTGAGTATCTTTTGAATTATACTTATTTTGCAAAAGTAAGTTTCTAAATTGATCTTAAGAGAGTAACAAGGATGTTGTTGACCAGAATATTACATTTCTGTTTATCTCCATTAGAACAAGCAGGACAGTCTCCTCCTGTGCTACTTACTGCCTCTGAAAACCTGCTGGAGGAGGTTCTGACTCAACAGCACATGACAGTGATATGTGTTGGAACACTTTTGTATCTATGCAAGGAAATGGAGCTGTTCTTTGCGGAAATAAGTGAACATTTATACAGAAAAATTTAATGTTGTTGTTGTTAATTTGCGATCGAGTTGCTTGTGACTCATAGCGACCCTCTGTACAACATCCCTATGCCCCGTTCTGTCCTGTGTCAATCTGACTGTCCCTGACACACCTACCCTCATTACTCCAGTCACTGAACCAATACCATATATGTTCTTGTTGTTGTTGTTAAGTGCCGTCGAGTCGCAGGCGACTCATAGTGACCCTATGAAGGAGAGTCCTCTACGCTTGGGTGCCTTTCATCCTCTCTCCAGGTTCATAGGGTTTCTGGAGGCAAGCTATTATGGAAGTGGATGCCACTCCTTCCAAAATACAATATATATATGTATTTTATTTTGAATTTCCCTTCCAACTGACTGTCTTTTAAGAAATGAATGCTGTTATTACTATAACTTGGAAAACAAAGTTATTCCTTTAAAAATGATGCTGTGAAGGCGCTCTGGTTGCCTCGTGGCAAGAAGCTGCACTGCAACCCTCTTGTGGTTCAAATCCACCAGATGCTCTTGCTGGGGAAGGAGGGACAATCTCCTCCTGTACCAGTCAGATCCGATTTAACAGTATACACACAAAAAACAATAAAATAAAAGACATTTTAAAAAGTGATGCTGTGGTTATATCAGCTATGTATGTATCTCCCGATATGGAAGTTGAACAATTCCACAAAGAAATAAAATACACGTTATAATTTTTTAATAGGTTATCTTCCTTTTAATTTTGGACTCATCAACTGTAACCTCAGTTCCCTGTTGCTAATCACATAAACAACACAGTAATTATTTGACTTGTGTCTTACCTGGTCCAGGCTTGTGTAAAGTGAACCAAAGCATGTCGTGGCATTGAGTATACCCTTGTGTTTCATCATGCTCTTTTTGATGCTCTTGTCCCTTTCAGTATCAGCAGTGGTCCAATGAACTATGAAGAAACACCACCAAAAGACAGAAAATGAATATATACATCTTAAAGTATCTTTTCAACAGGGAAAACGTGTGGAGATTTGTGAAGGGCCTGACAACAAATACCAAAAAAATCAATGGAAATACTTGTGTCTCATAAACACTATTTCTTTTAACTGTCTCAGACCTGAAGAACAAAATTACATGTTCCAAATTAATTTTCCTTACTGTTTTACTGTTCAAACACAAATTTTTATTTTAGCACTAAAATTTGAAAGCAAATTTTAGAAATATAATTTGTATTAAGAGTTTTGCTTTTTTTTTTAAGTTTATATAGGAATTTATTTGTTGTTTGAAGCAACCAAACATAATTTAGAAGATTACTTGATGGCACTTAACACGTTGCTGCACACTTTAAAATTGACAACTGTGCTTAGAATCACTTTTTTTCCCAATTGTTTATGACCACCATATGATTGTAAAGCCGTCATTTGCAGCACCATGTTAACAACAACAACAACAAGAGAGCTCAGTTGGCCTAGTGGATAGAAAGTGATGCTATCAAGCCAAAGGTGGTTGATTTTAATCTGTGGCCCTCAGGCCTGGTTTTAATTGTTATTGGTCAAACATTCTTTTAAGTGGTACAGCCCTGATCTGTCCATTTGCTGTACAGAGGTAACTAACGGTTGCTGTGATAGTAAACACTGTGACACTGATGTGTCAAATGCAATAATGGTTACCCATGGTGGACAGTGTTTGGTGGAGCTCCCCAATTAAAATAAGCTTGGCATTTCCACTACTGGGAATATACCCCAGAGAGATCATAACTGACATCCAAGCAGATATATGCACACCCATGTTTATTGCAGCTTTGTTCACAATAGCAAGGAGCTGGAAACAACCCAAGTGCCCATCAACAAAAGAATGGATAGAGAAGCTGTGGTATATTCACACAATGGAATACTGTGCTGCACTGAAAAACAAGGAACTCATGCAATATTATTCAAGATGGGTGAGCCTGGAGGACATTATGCTGAGTGAAATATCTCAGTCACAAAAGGATAAATGCTGCATGGTGCCACTGTTGTAGAATGGGACTGACATCAGGGTTGGGGTAAGACTGAGAAAAACTGGATAAATTATGTATACTGTATTGAAACCGATGAGGGAGAGAATAATTTAAAAGCAATATATGATAGGGTACTATAGTTATCACAAGAGTCCAGAATTAAGGGTGCATAGTGGAGTGTACCTGGGGCAGTGGGAGGGGTGCGGGGGGATTGTATACCAAAGAAAGAATTTTTTTACTTTTTCAAAGAGAGGAGCAAACTCGGGGGGATGTGGGGGAGGGCTAGGCAGGTAGAAAAGTGCAACAACGAATGAATGCAAATCCAAAATCTCTGTAAATGTTCATTAAAATTATTAAAATTTTTTTTAAAAAAATTAAAAAAACAAGCTTGGAAGCAGAAGTGTCACCCATTTCCGCAGTAGCTTGCCTCTGGAAACCCTATGAACTTGGAGAAATGATGAAAGTTATACACGTGTTCAGGTCTTTCGTTGATAGGGTTACTTATGACTCGACGATGACACTTAACAACAACAATAATGTAGTACTCTAGAAACATAATTAGGAATAAATCCAGCCAACGGATTTAGACATTCTGTTTTCTTAGATCAGTGATGATACTAAAGAATTTGTGACTACGGACTGATCTCTCATCTTCCAAAACAACACACACAGCCCCCCCACTAAAAAAAACAAACAAAAAAACAAAACCGAAAATCAAACCACAACAAACCAAAAACCCAACAATGTAGAAGTGTTTTTTTCCTGGTGAAGAAAGATCTAAAGTCAATACAGACACAGAGGACTGTCAGAATAAATTCCAGTCACTAAGTGACTCAGGTGGTTTTGTTTTAGCTCTTTCGACGTGTCTGAGGACTGAAGATTGAGCAAGTTTTTGGTCACAGTTGAGAAGCTGGTTCTTTCAGGCCATGGCACTGTCACCAACTTTCTGTTCCAATAGCATAAACTAATGCACTTGACAGAGGCACCTGTGCCACTCTAATTGGTTCACAATTCATTTTTAAAGCCTTTCAGTCATTCTGAGAGCTAATCCGTAGGTTTATTTTCTGCTTTTGCTCCTAGCATTTTAGGCTGTTTTACCCAGAATTACCTCAGTCATCTGCTCCTGTGCTAGACTAGCTATAAAGTTGCAATCATGTTGTAAAGTTATAAAAGGGTACTGACTGGACGTAGCATTTATTAAAATTCATTTGCTATGGTAGAACTACATTTTTCAAAGTTAAAACATTTGATATCCAATCAATAACCAAGTGAGATGTAAAAATGAAAGTTAATAGTAGATTTCCTTGGAGAGGGTGCAGCAAGAGTGCTCTTTGGAGACAAAGATGATGAGACTTCATCTCAAATACTTTGGACATACTGCTGAGGAAAGGCTGTTCCTTTGAGAGTGACATGATGCTCAGAAAGGTAGAGGGATTAGAAAAGGAAAGGATGACCCTTGACCAGATGGATTGACATGGTCAGATGAGCTCTAAGGTGTAAGGAATTGTCAAGATGGCACAGGATTCAGATCTGTTGTTCATAGAGTTGTGATGTGTCGTACTTGACTCAATGGCAGCTAATAACAACAGCAACAATAATAAACTTAAAAAAATGATTTGGACTACAATCTTCAGTATAGAATATATTTCAGCATCAAGAAAAAAAAAATCCATACAACTGAACCAGCAAGCAACACAGTGATAAATGGAGAAAAGACTGAAGTTGTCAATCATTTCATTTTACTTGGATCCACAATCAACACTCGTGATAGCAGCAATCAAGAAATCAGTTTCCAAACTGCAGTGGGAAGTCTGCTGTCAAGGACCTCTTCAAAATGTTAAAGAGCAACAAAGTTAGTTTGAAGACCAAGATGTGCCCGATCCAAGCCATAGTACTTCACTTGCTTTGTACAAAGCATCTGTAAGTTGGACGATGATTAAGAAAGACCAGAAAAGAATTGATGCCTTTGAGTTGTGATGTTGGAGAAGAGCAGTAAGTATCACATGGACTCTGCTAGAAGAAGGAACAAATCTGTGCAGAAGGAAGTGTAACCTGGGTGCCCTTTAGAGGCTAGGATGGCATTTTACATAATGCTAGGAATGGTGGAGAGACTTATCTTTGGAAAAAGGTAGAGGGAAAGGTAGAGGCTCAGAGAAAGAGAAGATGACCCTTAACAAGGTGATTTGGCACAGCAACTGCTGCAGTGAGCTTGAGAGTGATACAGCAGTACGGTTTTTTCCATATTTTTATTGTTATTAATTTCAGTGAACATCTACAGAGATTTTGGAATGCCATTCATTCATTGTTGCACTTTTCTCCCCACTCACCCTACCCTCACCCCCACCCTAGCAGTAAGTTTTTAGTACTCATAGTACTAAGAATAGTAATAGCAATATGAAGATATCATAATTTTCTTGAAATTCTCCATCCATTTCCTGGTGTAGTAAAACAAATCTGTGAGGGTACATGTAACGGAGCGAGTCCCCAAAAAGATCACCGAGCCAATTAGCCAAATTAACAAAGTTTATTCCAAGTTCGAACTGGGGCCCTCATGAACTGAAACAGACAGCAGCATCCATGTGAGAGCCCCGAGACAAAGCCAGCTTTTCCTTTTATGCCTTTTTTATTTCTTTGTGTCACTAATTGAGCTATGGTTGGCTATTTAGAGCAGCTGGTATAATGGCTTGCATTCGATTTGTTGTCCATTGTGCAGGAGGGTAGCCTGGAGACTTGTTGGGGTCTGACTAGTGAGTAGTTACCTTTAGGTACAGGAATGCGGGGAAGTTTTTTCTATGCCTTTACAAAGAAGAACATCTTGCCTCTATATGAGATAAGGTAGCCACGCAGGCAGAAGGAGGGGGAAGGAGGGGGAGCAATGCACTCGGACCGAAGGAGGAGGGGCAGAGGTAGCTGCACTTTAGCATAAACTGAGGTTTGATTCTTACAGTACAGAAATGGAGACTATTGTAGAATCTGAAATTGTCACATTTGCAGACTTCATAAATAGTGGAAATACATAAACTGCTTTGTGTATAAATTATCTTTTAATGATGAACTTACTGGGTTACAGGGAGGGCTAGATGATTGTCAACATTATTAGTTTAAAAAATTCCTGGACTGTAAACAAAGTTTTGTCCCCACATGTATTTCTAGGTTGCAAAGCTAAAGGTTAAAATTAGAGAATGGTTGCTGCGTTCTCTGAGAGCTCTGGTAACTTAGTGTGAAAAGTTATGCCACAATCCAAAGACAGGCAGTTCAGATCCACCAGCTACTCCACAGGTAAAAACTGGGCACATTCTTCTCATGCTATTTACTCCCTCTGCTATAAATGAAAACCTGCTGGAGTTGGTTCCAGCTACATGGCACATCACAAACAACAACTGCTGCATTCTCTGTCCGTTAACTCTGTATTACTTTGTTTGAAAATGTGTAGTGGATCTGTTGTTAAAAATGGCTTTCCCAGCCCATTGCCTCTGACTTTGCCACATGGCTAGGCAGAAACATGCACATAGGATATATGAGTCTCTCCAGCAGGGGCTTGGCTAGCTTCACCATTCCACCAGGTTGAGCAGGCTCAGTGGCAGAAATTTGGGAGTCGTGCTGCTAGCAAGAAGGAAGAAGTAGAGAATCCAGATGCGTGTCCCTGTGGTCCAGAGATTCCTGTGGCACGTAGACCAGGTCCAAGGAGAGCACCTAGACAAACAAGCCAATGGGGTGTATTAAGCTGTCCACAGGGGATTGGCTGGTTTCCTCATTCCACCAGGTTTAAATTGAGCAGGTTCCGTGGCACAAATTTTGGAATCTTACTGCTAGCAAGAGAAAAAAGAAAATCCTTGTGCTACTTATTGAGGGCTTACAGGAAATCAGCTGCAGCCACAGTGGAGAAGCAGAGAATCAGCGTGAGACAGAGCTGACCGGGGCCTACTGCTCCATGGAGCCAGAGCCAGAAGCCTTCTCCCAGACTTGCTGGAGGACCAGGAGGGAGATGTAATGGACAGGACTAACGTAATTGGTAAAAGATCAAGGACTGCAAGCAATCTTGAATAGAGGTTGAAGCTCAACATCAAGCAGGCACATATTCTCACCACAGGGCCAATTGGCAGCACCATAATAGATGGAGAAGAGACTGAGAATGTTAACAGTTTCAACTTGCTTGGCTCCACAATCAACATGCTTGGCACAGCATTCAGGAAATCAAAAGACAAATTGCTTTGAGGAAAATCTGCTGTCAGGGAGCTCTTCAGAGTGCTAAAGAGCAAACTTACCGGTCTGGAGATCTAGGTGTGCCTGATCCAGTCCATGGTCTTCACAGTTAGTTATTTGGTGTGCATCAGAGAGCTAGACAAGGACTAAGAATGACAGAAGAATCGATGCTTTTGAGTTGTGGTGCTGGAAAAGAGTATTGTACATGAACTGCCAAGAGAAACAGTTTTGTCCAGGAGAGTGTGCAATCAAATTGCTCCTGGGAGGCAAGGATTTTAAAACTCTATCTCACATACTTTGGGCATGTTGCCACGAGGGACCAATCCTTAAGAAGGACATCGTGCTTGGAAGGATGGAGGGACAGCGCAACAGTGGAAGACCCTGGAGGAAATGGATTGATTGACATAGTAACTGGGGTAGGCATGTCAGAGTGAGTGATACTGGCACAAGATAGGACAGGGTTCAGAGCTGTTGTGCATAGGTTCACTATGAGTTGTAAGCGACCCAGTGGCACGTAACAAGAGTAGCAAGAGATCCTTGGAACAATGGCCTAAAGCTGCAAGACCAAAGGCTTGAAGGGTCAGCAAGCATGCTTCAGAAGCTGTCCTGATTGAGAAGTTGTATCCTGTTGTCAACCTAAGTTGTAATCTATTAAATTCTTTTTTTAATATCTATTTTTTAAGAAAACACCTCTCTCTGCCCCACTTTTTAAAGAGAACATATTTTAAATGATTACGATTCATTCAGTTGTGGCAAAAGCTTTCAAATTTTTTGACCCACACAAATTCAGTGGCCTATGTATTTCATAATGATTTTAACAAGAATCACTGTTATGGGGCCAGGGTCTAATGCAGAATGCCCTTCCTCCCAGGAAATAGAAGGGCTGGAAAGTAGTCACCTCCTGCCTCTTCATACACAGCATATTTGGTGTGGGGGAGGGAGGCTTCTAGTGTGAAACCAATCTTAGGCACCTAAGAGTTCTGTATATTGCATGGCAGCTCCCTTACTGAGAATGACTGAACTTCAACTCACATTTAACACAAAGGTTAAAACTGAAAAAAGAAGTCATTGTTAGGGAGCTCTGGTGGCCTACTGGCAAGAAGCTGCACTGCAGTCCCAGAGGTGTGTGGTTCGAATCCACCAGATGCCCTGCTGGAGAAGGAGGGGCAATCTCCACCTCAACCAGCCAGATCCTATTTGACAGTACACACACACACACAAAATAATAAGATAAAAAAAATTTTTACAAAAGAAGTCATTGTTACCTTCACTGCATCTGTATTTTTTATCAGTTATATTAAAGCACCAAGACTGTGTTTAAGCAGGTTAAGAGACAGTTTGGCAGAAAAGGAAATGGTATCCCTGGATACTTAAAAGAAGTAGATGTACCATTATAAATTTTTTAAAAAATAATTAGTAAATCATATGAACCACAAACACATTTAAAGCAAAAAAGATTCTATTATCTTAATGGAGCTCTGGTTGCCTAGTGAATGAGGAGTTGGGCTACGAAGCTAAACATAGGTGGTTCAAATCCAGAAGCTGCTGCGTGGGGGAAAAATGGGCAGTCTATTCCCATGTGATTTACAGTCTCTGAAAATCTCCTGGAGGGTCAGCTGTGAGTTGGTTCTGACTTAATAGCAATGAATTATCATCTGAATAAGTGTCTTCTACATAAATCATCTAGATTAGAGATCTCCCATCTGCTTAATAAAAATACATATATGATCAATAAATGTGACTGTGAGTATAGTAATTTTTCTGTTTCTGATAATTCAATGACTTTATAACCTTGAGAACAAATAGAGACATATTTCACATTTTACATACCTAGGTGTTCTGATTGTTTTTCCAAGAATTCCTAGTATTTGTTTGTTCTGTGCCTTTGAGTCAACTATGACTCATAGCAATCCCGTGCTCTGAACCCTGCTGTATCCCAAGCCAAACTCACTCTGACACACCTGCCCCATTATCCCAACTACTGTGTCAGTCTATCTTATCTGAGGTCTTCCTTTCCTGCCCTGTTCCCCTAACCTTCCAAGTATGATGATCTCCAAGGACTGGTCCCTCCTGGCTATATTCCCAGAATTTGTGAGGCAAAGCTTCAATCTCTTCCTCGACAGAGAATCTTGGTTTCATCCACTCAAGGTCAAACCTGTTTGTTTTTTCGGCAGAGAACAATGCTATGTTTAGTACTTTTCTCCTGCACCACAATTTAAAGGCATCAATCATTCTTCTGTCATCTTTGATCATTGTCCAGCTCTTGTGAAGACCATGGCCTAGATCAGGCACACCTTAGCTGCTGGACTGACTGTTGCTCGTCGGCACTCTGGAGAGGTCACTGACAGTAGATTTTCCCAATGCAATTCATCTTTTGATTTCCTGATTGCTTGTGGTAAGACTGATGATTGTGGAACTGAGAAAGATGAAACTGTTGGCAATCTCAGTCTCTTCTCCATCTCTCATGGTGCTGCCATTTGGCCCAGTGGTGAGCAGTTTTGTTTTCTTGATATTTAGCTTCAATCTTTATTGCAGGCAACAGTCGTTGACCCTCTGCAGCAAATGCTTCAGGCCCTCCTCAGTTTTAGCAGGCAAAGTTAAATCATTTGCATAATTCAGGTTGTTGGTGAGTCTTTCTCCCATTCTGATGCCACATTCCTCCTCATAAAGCCCAGACTCTTGAATGGTCTGTCCCATATGTGGATTGAAAAGATATGGAGACAGGATGGATATCTGATACACTCCTTTTCAGATTTTGAACCATGCAGTGTTTCCTTGCTCTGTTCTGATACCTGCTTCCTGGTCCAAGTATAGGTTTTGTACGAGCACAGTCGTGTGTTGTAGCATTCTCATCCTTCTCGATGTTAGCCACATTTGTTGTGATCCACACAGTCTTTGCATAGTCAACGAAAGATAGACATTCCTCTTATACTCTCTGCTTTCAGCCAAGATTCATCTGACATTGGCAGTAATGCTGTTAGTGCCATGGCATCTTCTAAACTCAGCTTGTATTTCTGGTAGTTCTCTGTTGATGTACTGTACCAGTCATTTTTGGATGATCTTCAGCACGATTTTGCTTGTATGTGTTATTAGTGATACTGTTTGATAATTTCGATAGCCTGTCAGAAGAGGGTATAAATATGGATCCCTTCCAGTCAGTTGGCCAGGTACTTGTCCTCCAGATTTCCTGGTAATACCTGGTCAGCACATCCAAACTCCGGGTTGCCCTTGTCATAAACTTGTGTATTTTCTTTCCTTTTAAAAAAAATAGAGGGTATTTTGCAATCACGTAGAGGCATACTTGAAGATCTTGTAAATTTACTTTCAGACCACCACAATAAATCCAGTTACCACAATGGATTGGGTCACACACATTTTGTTTGTTTTTTTCCGAATGCATATAGAAGTTAATGTTTATACTATAGTTGTGTAGTAGTAGTAGTAGTAGTATGAAAAGTTTGAAGGATTGTGAGAATTACTAAAATGTAACAGCAAGACACCTTAAAATGAGCACATGCTGTTAGAAAAATGACACGGTTAGATTTGCTTAATTTAGGGTTGCTACAGATCTTAAATTTGTGAAAAACACAACATTTGGGATGTACGATATAGCAAGGTGCTTAAACTCTGTGGGCTAATCTCTAAGGAGTTGAACTGCTAACCCACAGGTCACACCTCTCTGAATAGAAAGATGGGCAGTCACCTGTGTGATTTACATTCTAGGGAAACGAGCTGGAGGATCAGTTAGGAGTTCATTCTGAGTTGATGGCAATGAGGTTGTTTACCCTAGGTACATATGTTTGTTGTTGTGTTCCATAGAGTCGAAACTGATCCATAGCTGACCCTCCGGTGGGTTTTCAGAGACATTTAATCACATGGGAGGAGATTGCCCATCCTTCTCCCATAGAGCAGCTGGTGACCTCGAACCATAGTATTTTTAACCTCTTCCACCTTATGCTCAGCATTACAGTCATCAGATGATGCAGTTTAAAGTATATGGAACAGAGTAAATGATTGTTGATTGCCTGTTGGGAGGGAACGCCAGTCGTCTCTCTGGGGCTTGCTGGTGTATTATGTAGTGGCTTGTGTCCCATAGCTTTGTGCAACCCACATGAGGTACATGGAGAGTCCTGATAACTAATAAAATGGTTGTGACTGGTCGTAGTAGTGCTGTTTACAAACTTAATTTCACACACATTTTATATCTGGTTTTCTTAGCTGCCACTGTAACCCAGTAGGGGGTTATTTATTAGTAGCTCATTTAGTGACTGGTAGACTCGTGTTGAGAGCTTCTGCCTTTCTGTTCCATGCTCTTCTTCCCCCACAATCTGGCTACGTCCTCTCTGCCCTCCCTGGAGACCACACCAATGCCTCTGCATCTCAAAGCACTGAGGACTTGTTCTTCATCATGACCCATTTTCTTCTCTGTGTACGCATTTGCAGAGTCAAAGTTGCCTACACCTTTGGTTCTCTGCTTCTCTGTCCACAACACAAAACAAAAACCTTAACCTTTTCTAGGACAGTGTAAGTAAGAAAAATCAGAATATTCAATTACAAGCGGGTTTTGTTTTGTTTTTTTTTCCAGGTTAACAAGAAACACAATGTTTTTTTCCCAGTTATATGAAGTCCCTCAATCTTTCTCCCTGCCCCTTTTCCTTTAGATATTGATGGTTCACTCTTGGAAGGCTTTTTTTTTTTTTACATTTTTTTAATTTTATGTTAAGATTTAAATTTGTCCTCCTCTCTTTTTTTTTGAGGGGTAGAGTGTTCTTTGCTTTGTGACCTTAGACAGCTTTTACTTACACAATGGAATGATAGTTGTGATACAGAAAATGTTACCTTTTTTTAAAGAAAAAAAACTTCGTGTATTTTCTTTGAAAACAATATTTCAATTTAAAAAGAAAGGTTAAATAATTAAAATAAAAAGGTTAAAGTTAAGGTTAAAATGAAAGTTAGATGACTTTGTTTAAAACAGTGTCTGATTATGTTTATAATTTTTCAATTAACAATATTACAGATCCAAAATTAACATTATTGCCATGTATAGTCCTTGAAACATTGCCAGTAATTATTCCTGCAGAATAATATGGATACCTTGAAAAGAATGAGAATTCCAGAATGTTTTATCATCCTCATGTAAAACCCATACCTGAATCAGGTTTTTGTTTTGTCCAAACAAAAACCACATGGTTTAAAATCAGAAAAGGTATGAATCTGAATTGTATCATTTTTCCATACCTTTTTGATCTGTGTGCTGAAAAAAATCATTAGAGAAACTGGACTATATGAAGAAAAATCTGGCATCAGGATTGAAGGAAGGCTGATTAACAAGTTGTGTTACACAGATGACACAGCCTGGCTTGCTGAAAATGAAGAGGAAGAGAAGCACTTACTGTAGAAGATCAAAGATTACAGCCTTCAACATGAATTACATCTTAATATAAAAAAATCCTCATCTCTGCACTAATAGACAGCATCATGATAGATGGAAAAAAGATTGAAGATGTCAAAGGGTTTAGATTTATTTGGATTTATAATCAACACACAGCATTAACAGCAATCATGAAATCCAAAGACATACTACATTGGGAAAATCTGCTGTCAAGAACCTCTCCAGAGTTCTTTAGTGCAGTGATGTCAGTTAAAAGGCTAAGGTGGACCTCATCCAAGCCATGGGTGGTGAGATTTCAAATGGTACAATACAACCACTCTGGCAGTTTGATGTTTCCTTAAAAAGCTGAATATAGAAATTCCGTATGACCCAGCTATTCCACTCCTTGGAATATAGCCCGAGAAAATGAAAACTGAGGCACAGAGACTTGTACACCAATGTTCATAGCAGCATTATTCACCATCACAAGAATATGGAAACAGCACAAATGTCCAACCACAATGTAATAGATTGAGAAATTATGGTAAATTCACACAATGGAATACTGTGCAACACAGAGGAGCAGTGATTTTACAAATTACTACCTAATTTGGGAGGAAGTGTTGAGCATTATACTAAATGAGCTAACTCAGACTGGATTAATGGGGGTAGGTGTGTCAGACACAGTGAAATTGGCTCAGGATGGGCCAGGGTTCAGAGCTATTGTACATAGTGTAGCTGTGAATTGCAGGCTACTCAGCAGCTCATAACAGCGACAACAATCTATGAACAAGGAATATTTTCCAATTTATATAGGTCTCTTATGTTTTTCTTGCAAGTAGGGATGATGGTGAGCACTAATCATGCTTAACCATGGCACGTTTTCTCATTTATTTAGGTCTTTTATGTTTTTCTTGGAAGTATGGGTGATGGTAGACACAAACCATGCTTAACCATGGTGCTCACTGTGGACCAGCCACTTTGCACACACCCACACAATGCTGGTGACACTTCATAATACCCCTGGAAGGTTGTTGTTGTTATGTGCTGTCGAGTCATTTGCGACTCATAGAGACCCTATGCACAACAGCCCTAAACCCTGCTCTGTCCTGCACTAACCGCACTGCCTCTGACACACCCATCCCGATTACCCCAGTCACCGA
>NW_006399961.1:4909346-4913177 GCF_000299155.1 Elephantulus edwardii | reverse complement strand
TAGGCTCTTGCTCATATGTTATTTCATTAAATTCTTCTGTATCTGCCAGTTCCTTTCTATACAGTGACTCAGTAGTAGGTACTATTATTCCTGAGTACACAGGCTTGAGCTTCTAACTTGCTAGAGGCCACAAAATTAGGACCTCAGTTGTAAGGCCATAATCCCTGGTTCATTTTACACTATCATTGCTGGCCCTTCATTTCATATAGAGGGAGGAGCGCTGGTGGCCTAGTGGTAAGAAGCAGCACTGCAATTTCAAAGGCACACAGTTTGAGTCCATCAGCTGAACTGTGTAAGAAGGACGGGCAGTCTCCTCCTGTGCGATATCTGCCTCTAAAAACTCCCTGGAGGGGCACCTATGGGTTGGTGCCAGCTTGATGACACAGAACAACAGCAACATTTTTTCTTGCAGTCGTATTTTGTAGTATTCTCTATAAATGTCTTTTGTGTCTCTAGTTAGGTTTATTCCCAAGTATTTGAATATATGGATTGCTATTTGTTCCCATTCCAAGGAAGGGTAACCCGACAGAGTGTGGACATTACTGAACAATATCATTACTATCACATGCAGGCAAGAGTCTGCTGAAAATATTCCAAAAAACAACTGGAGCAATATGTCAACAGAGAACTGCCAGATGTGCAGGCTGGGTTTAAAAGAGGCCGTGATACTAGGGATATTATAGTTAATGTTACATTGATTTGGGCAGAGAGCAGAGAGTACCAGAGGAATGTCTGTCTGTGCTTCATTGACTATGCAAAGGCTTTTGATTGTGTGGATCACAACAAACTGTGGTTGACTCTGAGAATGGGAACCCCAGAACATTTGATAGTGCTTATGCAAAACCTATACTTGAACCAAGAGGCAGTCATCAAAACAGAGCAAGGAGACACTGCATGGTTCAAAATTGGGAAGGGTGACCGCCAGGGATGTATTCTGTCTCCATAACTTTTCAATCTGTATACAGAACAGATGATCTGGGATGCTGGGCTGTACGAGGAGGAATGCGGAATCAAGATTGGAGAAAGATTCATCAACAACCTGTGTTATGCAAATGACACAACCCTGCTTGCTGAAACTGAGGAGGACATATAGTACTTGCTGCAGGACTATAGCCTTAAATATAGATTGAAGCTCAACATCAAGAAAACAAAGATTCTCACCACTGGGCTAATTGGCAGCATCATTATGGATGGTGAAGAGATTGAGATTGTTAATAGTTTTAGTTTGCTTGGTCTAAGCAAACCAGCTGATACCTTGGTACCAGCAGCTAGGAAATCAAAAGACGAATTGCATTGCAAAGTCAGCTGTCAGGGACCTCTCCAGAGTACTGAAGAGCAACAACATCAGGCTGGAGATTAAGGTGCACCTGATCCAGGCCATAGTCTTCACAATTGCGTGCTGTGCAATTGTGAGCTGGACAGTGGTAATAGAAAGAGAATTGATACCTTTGAGTTGTGGTGCTAGAGAAGAGTGTTGAAAATACCATGGCCTGCTAGGAGAACAAATAGGTTTGTCCTGGAGAGGGTGAAAACGGGCTCCTTCTTGGAGGCAATGATTCTGAAGCTCCATCTGACATACTTTGGACATGTTGCAAGGAGGGACCAGTCCTTGAAGAAGGTCATCATGTTTGGGAGGGAGGAGGGCTGTGCAAGAGAGGAAGACACTTAATGAGATAGATTGATTCAGCGATTGGGTTAATGGGTGTGTCAGAGACAGTGAGGTTGGCACAGGATAGAGGAGAGTTTAGAGCTGTTGTACATAGGGTTGCTATGTTATGTGACTCAACAGCACATAACAACATTATAAATAGTATTGCTTTCTTAGTTTCCTTCCCTTGTTTTCTTGTTGTTGTTACTGTAATCTCACTGATTTTTGTATATTGATCTTGTATCCTGCTACTCTCTTAAACTGGTGTACTAGGTCTGTTTAGTTGAATCCTTGTGGTTTTCTGTGTACACACTTATGTTGTCTGAATATTGTTATTGTTGTTATGTGCCACCGAGTTGCCTATGACTCATAAACACCCTTTGTACAACTCTCTTGAACCCTGCTCTATCCTGTGCCAATCTTATTGTCTCCAACACACCTACCTCCATGACCTCAGTCACTGAATCAATCCATCTCCTAGAAGGTCTTCCTCTCTTGTGTCTGTCCACCCTCCCAAGCTTGATATCCCTCTCCAAGGACTGGTCCCACCTTATAACATGTCCAAAGTATGTCAGACAAAGCTTTAGACTCTTTAACTCCAAGAGCAGCCTGGTCTTCCCCTCTGTAGGATGAACTTGTTTGTTCTCCTAGCAGTCAATGATATATTCAGCACTCTTCTCCAGCACCACAGCTGAAATGCATGAATTCTCTTTCTGTCATCCCTAGTTATTGTCCAGCTTTGTGATGCACAGCAAGTAATTGCAAATACTATGGCCTGGATCAGATGCACCATAGTCTCCAGACTGACATCATTGCTCTTCAATACTTTGGAGATGTCCCTGACAGCTGACTTTCCCAGTGCAATTCATCTTTTAATTTCCTGTCTTCTGGTACCAAGAGTGTTGACTGTGGAGCCAGGCACACTCAAGTTGTTAACAGTCTCAATCTCTTCACCATCTTTCATGGTGCTGCGAATGGGCCCAGTGAGGAGGATCTTTGTTTTCTTGATGTTGCGCTTCAATCCATATTTAAGGCTGCAGTCCTTGAACTTTTGCAGCAAGCACTTCAGGTCCTCCTCAGTCTCAGCAAGCAGGGTTGTGTCATCTGCATAACACATATTTGATGAGTCTACTTCCAATCCTGATGCCCATTTCTCCTTATAGAGCCCAGCCTCCCACATAATCTTTTCCGCATATAGATTAAAAAGGTGTGGAGATAGGATGCATCCCTGGTTTACACCCTTCCCAATTTTGAACCATGCAGTGTTCCCTTGATCTGGTCTGACGACTGACTCTTGGTTAAATATAGGCTTCGCATAAGCACAGTCAAGTCTGGGATTCCCATTCTTCTCAGAGTCAGCCACAGTTTGTTATGATCCACACAGTCAAATGCCTTTGGATAGTTAATGAAGCACAGATTCATCTGAGATTAGCTATAATATTCCTAGTACCATGGCCTCTTCTAAACCCAGCTTGCACTTCAGGCAGCTGTCTATTGGTGTGCTGTTCCAGTCTTTTTTGGATAATATTCAGCAGAATCTGAATATAGGGACAGTTATACCACCTTTTGGGTCATCTAGACGCTTCCTTTTCCTTCTCTGATAGTTTTATCCTAGCAAGTACACCCAATACAATATTGAATAAGAGTGGTTAAAATTGATGTACTATCTGGTCCCTGTTCTAAAGGGGAAGGCCTTTCTCCATTGAGAATGATGTTGGCTCTTGATTTTGTATATATACTTTTCACTTTGTTGAGCAAATTCTCCTTTATTCCTATTTTGCTCTTTTAATTAGGAAGGTCTATTGAATTTTGTCCAATACCTTTTCTTCCTCAATTGATAGGATCATGTGGTTCTTGTTCTTTGTATTGTTAATGTGATGAATTACATTGATTGTTTTTCTTATGTGAACCATCCTTGCATATCTATTATGAATCCCAATTGGTCATTTTTTTTTTTAATGTGTGCTGTTGGATTCTATTGGCCAAGATTTTGTTAAGGATTTTTGCATCTCTATTCATGAGAGTATCGTTGGGCAACAGACTGGAAGAGATCTATATTTGTTCCCATTCCAAAAAAAGGTGACCCAGCTGAGTGTGGAAACTACAGAACAGTGTCATTGATTTCACATGCAAGCAAGATTCTACTGAAGATTATCCAAAAACGATTAGAACAGCACATCAGC
>NW_006399961.1:4880994-4908481 GCF_000299155.1 Elephantulus edwardii | reverse complement strand
TGGAGAGGATTAAACCAAGCTACTCCTTGGAGGCAAGGATTCTGGGGCTTCGTCTGACATACTTTGGACATGTTGCCAGGAGGAACGGGTCCTTGGAGAGGGACATCATGCTTGGGAGGGTGGAGGGACAGCGCAGGAGGGGAAGACCCTCTATGAGGTGGATTGATTCAGTGACTGCTGTAATCGGGATGGGTGTGTCAGAGGCAGTGGGGTTGGCGCAGGATAGAGCAGGGTTTAGGGCTGTTGTACATAGGGTCGCTATGAGTCTCAAATGACTCGATGGCACATAACAACAACAACAACAATTCATGAGAGAGATTGGTCTGTAGTTTTTTTCTTCATAATATCCTTTGCCTGGTTTTAGTATCCGTTATGCTTGCTTCATAGAATGACTCCAGGAATGTTCCTTCTTTTTCAATTTTTTGAAATATTTTAAGTAAAATCAGTGATAGATCTTCTCTGAGTATTTGGTAAAATTCAGCTATGACACTATCTGGGCCAGGACTTTTTTAAGTGGAGAGTCTTTTTATGACTTGGTCAGTTTCTTTTGTGATGAGTCTGTTCAAGTGTTCTACATCTGTCATTATCAATCTGGGTATGATAAGAGTTTCTAGGAATTTGTCCATTTCCTGTAGGTTTTAAAATTTATTAGAGTATTTTTGTTGTTGAGTACCAGTGGATTTTCAGAAGCTGTTTATTGCACAGGAGGAGATTATCCATCCTTCCCCTGTGCAGCAGCTCTTGGGTTCTGACTGCTTGCCTTCAGAATTGCAGTGCAGTTTCTTACCACTAGTCACCATTAGAGTATACCTTGATCAGGGTATACGTTTTTATAATACTCCAGTATCATCGATTTAATGTCATATGGTTCTGTTGTGATGATAACTGTGTAGTTTCTTATTCGAGTATTTGTGTCTTCACTTTATTTTGTTAAGTTTTCAAATTATTTATCCATTTTGTTGACCCTTTTGAATTCAGAACCAGCTCCTGGTCTTGTTGATGTTTTCATTGTTTTACTCTTTTCTATCTCATTGATTTCAGCTCTTGTCCTGAAAATTTCCTCTTTTAGAGGATTATTGTTCTTTTTCTATTTAATGAAGGTGTTGAGTTAGGTCATTAATTTTTCTTCTCTCTTCCTTTTTTTGGTGTATTTGCCTGTTGCTTTAAACTCTCGCCTAAGCATTGCCTTTGCTGTATCCCTGAGGTTTTCATATGTTGTATTTTCATTATAGTTTATTTTCAGGAATGTTTAAATTTTATTTATTTCAATCATGTTCCTTTTTAAAAAACATTTATTGATCTTAATGAAAGTTTACAGAGACTTAGGGTTTCCAGTCATTCATTGTTGCACTTTTCTCCCTGCCCACCTTTTCCCTCTCAAATCACTTTTCTCCTTGAAAAGAAAAAGACTCTTTCATTGTTATGCAATCCCTCCCCCCCAAGTCCACTCTACTATGCAGCCTTCACTCTGGACTTCTGTAATGACAAGAATACCCATTCATATATCCCTTTTAAACAGATCTCTCCCTCATCTGTTTCAATGCAATATACATTATTCCTCTCCTCCTTTTCTGTCTTCCCTCAACCATGATGTCAGTCCCATTTTACAACAGTGGCCCTGTGCTATATTTTATATTTGTCCTTTTGTGACTGAGAGATTTCACTCAGCATAATGTCCTCCAGGGTCATCCATTTTGCATAATATTTCATGAGTTCATTGTTTTTCAATGCAGCATAGTATTCCATTGTGTGACTATACCAGAGCGTCTCTATCCATTTGTTTGTTGGTGGGCACTTAGGTTGTTTCCAGCTCTTTGGTATTGGGAACAAAGCCACAATAAACATGGGTGTGCATATATCTGCTTGGGTGTCAGTGATGGTGTCTTTAGGTAAATTCCTAGCAGTGGAATTGCTGGGTCAAATGGTATTTCTTTTTGCAACTTTTTGCGAAAGCGCCATCCAGCCTTCCATAGTGGTTGTACCGTTTTACACTCCCACCAGCATTAAATAAGGGTTCCAGTTTCTCCACAAGCTCGCCAGCATTTGATGTTTGCTATTTCAATCATGTTCTAGCAGGCTGTTATTTAGATTCAGTGTGTGGCTGGTTTTATGTGACCATCTTGTTGTTAATTTCTAGTTTTATTGCATTGTGTCCTGAGAAGATACTTTGCATTATTTAAATGGCTTTTTTTAAAATTAGTTATGGCTTACTTTGTGTATCGTTGTTGAGTACCATTGAGTCAGAACTGACCCATAGCTGACCCTCCTGTGGGTTTTCAGAGGCTCATGTGTGAAGCAGTTGGATTCTGGACAGTAGGACCTTTTGATTTAGTTGAAAGTCAGGTGTAAACTGTTAGGTTGGTTTTTGTTAACAATCATGTGTGTGTTGATTGGTCTCCTGGAATTAGTCATCAATCAGTTATTACCTGGAAGCCTTTTATTTAAGTCTATCAGGACCTGGTGGGAGGGCCCTTGTATTTAAAAGTCATTTGAATCCTGACTAGGTGTCCAGTTCGGAGGCTCATGTGTGAAGTAGTTGGATTATGGAGGGTAGGTTCTCTCTAGTTGAAAGTTGGGTATAAACTGGTGGGTTGTTTTTTTTGTGTTTAAAATTCAGTTGGGTCCTGAGCCTGCTGCCCTCACCCTTGGGCCTGATGTAAATTGTGTTTGAGAAAAATGTTGCTCTAAGTGGTATAGCATTTGTCTGTCAGTTTGCTGTACTGAAATAACTTGAGGTTGCTGTGATACTGAACTCTGTGCATGGTGTGTCAAGTGCCATAATGTTTATGGCAGTGTTAATGCTGGACCGGGTTTGGTAGAGCTCTCATACTAAGACAGGCTTGGAAGCAGGATTGGCATCCACTTCTTAAACAACAGGCCTTTGGAAACTTTGAAAATTAGAGAAATGACCGTAATTATAGAACAGGGTTCTTATCTTTTGTTCATAGGGTTGCTATGAGTCTTACTTGACTCAGTGGCACTTAGCAACAACAACAATAACTTTGTGTCCTAATATATGATCAGTTTTGGAGAATGTACTCTGTGCACTTGAGAAGAAAGTAAATTGACTTTTATTTGGATGCAATACCCTGAGTACAAGGTCATTTTGACGAATTGTACAGTTTAGATCTTCTGCATGTTCCTTAAATTTCTTTGAGTTGACCTATCCGTTGGTGAGAGTGGTGTGTTAAAATCTCCTGCCACTATTTCTTTCTTCAGGTTTTTTAATTCCACTTTTATATATTTTGCAGGTTTATCATTTGGTGCATAGAGTTTGACCAAGGTTATGTCTTCTTGATTTGTTGTGTCTTTAATAATTGTATAGTGTCCTTCCTTATCTTTAATGGTGGTTTTAATCCTGAAGTCTATTTTGTCAAAAATAAGTATTACCACTCTTGCTTTTTGGTGGGTACCATTTGCTTGGTATATTTTTTTCCTCACTCTGATTTTCAGTCTTTTTCTTGCTTCGTAGGTATTTTCTCATCAACATTTTGATGGGATTTTTAAAAAAATAATGCATTCTACTACTCTTTTTTTCCTCACTGGTGCATTTATTCCATTCACTTTAAATGTGATAATAGACATGCTCAGTTTTAGTGCTGCCATTTTGCTGTATTTCTTGTTACTATGGTCTGTCTGCTTTCTTTTGGTGTCTTTGTGTGACGGACTTCTATTAAATGTTCTTGTATAGTTGATTTTATTTTCACAATTTCCTTTGCTTTATTTATAGCTTCCTTTCTTTCTTCCATCATTTGTACCTTCTTCCGTAGCTATTCACATGACTCTGCATCAATATATTTCTTTTCCAGTTTTGTCTCTGGAGTATTCATTGGGCCTGCAACATGCTCTGCTTTTTTAGGAGAAGGCTTATTTTGGTTTTTCTCAGTATTTGAGCTGCCTGCTGCTTATTTTGACATTTGAAATTTTTCTTGGTGTATGTCAGGCTGTTTTTATCGTGTCTACATAGGTGGTTGACAGTTCTTTATCTTTATGATGCTATGGGTTAGTTGCAAACTTTTTTTTTCATATTAATAGGTTTGAACATATTCTCTTCTTTTGGATTAGTTGCAAAACTTAAAGTGTTCCCTCTATGGGGGAGGGCAGCTCAATATACCAGGAGGCCTTTCTGGTGCTGTGCAGTGAGAAAGCACACCTTTCCTAAAGTCCTTCAGGTTGTCCCTGTCTGCAGTGCAGCCCTTCAGGAGTCTCGCCTGAGTGCTGCCTTCCTCTTCTAAAATTTGTAATTGTCCTTGGTAGAACAGTGTTGGCCCAAACCAACTTCCCTCTGCCTGCTGTTCTCAACTATCTGGTAAGGGAGGGGGGCAGGGCCCCAACCTTTTATGCAGCTGTCCTCTCAAGTTTCCAGTAACCTAGTCAGAATCTCCTCTGCTTTCACTTGCCTCTTCTAAAGTTTGTATTTTTTCCTTGGTGGTGCTGGTGCACAGGGAAGCTGGAGACCAGTTTCTGCCTGGTTGTTGCACTGTCTCTATCTTCCTCCTCCTCCTCCTTTTTTATTTTTAAAGAATCTGTGAATCTCTATTCTTTTGATAGATGGCCTTGGTGGTTCAGAGGACTAGTTATTAGGCTGCTAATAACTAGTTGGATTGACAGCAGAATTCTTTACCACTAGGCTGCGAAGCTTCCATGGAAGTAGATTGCCAGACTTTATTCCTAATCAGTCTTTGTCTAGAAACTCCACTCATGCTTGTTCAGCATCCTGGCTGACACACCGACCTCTGCTGATGGATAGATGTGGCTGTGCTTGTACAAGGAATTAGACCTAGATCTCCCTCATAAAAGATAAGACTTCTTCCACTGAATTAAATTAGTGCTTGCTGGTACTTTTAACAATGCTATAATTATATTGTTTCAGAGGCTGTGTGATTTACAAAGTATTTTTCAAAATCTACCTCTTTTTTGTGAAAAAATGATATTAGATTCAGTGAGCTTTGGTCTCTTTTAAGAATCCACACCTTTAATTGTTATAAGTGACAGAATTCACTGGTACTTTGATTTTCTTGCTCTCTTCTTTCCTTTCTAAAATATTTTAAAAAGACCTCTGCCAGAGAAGGAGGGGCAATCTCCTCCTGTACCAGTCAGATCTGATTTGATGGTACACACAAATAATAAAATAAAAAAAAAATTAAAAATATTTTAAAAAGTCATATTCTCGACACACCTCTTTTAGAATGTTATTTCAGTTGCATATTAGGCTGAATAATGGCAAGACAGTCCCACTAATGTATTTGTATTTTCTCTCCTCTAGGCCCTGCAGGATCAGCAAAAGATGTGTAAGTACTTGATATTATAATTCTCATCACTCTCTGAGCAAGACACAGTTTTTCATGATTACGACCTTTAAGTGTCTGTAGGTAAACGACTTTCATATACTTACTGTGCTATGCAAATACTAAGATTATGATTTCGTTTCAAATGAAGTGCTTTTGAGAAATGTTTTTGTGACTTTATTTTTAAATTTTTTTGTTGATTTCCATGTAGTCACTCATGCATTTTATGTAAAACTTTAATTATAATTATACAGTGCCATTATTTATGACATCTTTGTCTTACAGAAACCTTGCTGCACCCTTGTGACTCTTATTTTAGCCTCTCAGTTGATGTTTTGTTTTCTTTTGGAACACTAAAAAAATGGAAATTTTTAACTCTGTTTCCACTCCAAATTGGGTCAAGATCTTGTGTAGCTAAAAAGGAAGTGATTGTGAGGTAGAGAAGCCCATAAACTCTGTTAGTGAGAAGTAGCTTTCACCACTGAGAAGGAGCTTGAGGCAAGAACTTGCCAAATGTCCACTGCAAAATTTTAAACACCTCAGTGTCCCAATGTTTGAGTGATATATGTGACTATTAAACACAGTTAACACCGAGCTGATTTCCAGGCCACAGAGAATTTAATGAAGGGACATCTCCCTATGAGAAGGCTCTGGACTTTAGGAAACCCACCATGCCCCTTTTCACATCTTCCTGCTTATAAGATTATTATAGTCATTTCAGTGACTAACTATTTAAGAATGTCATGCAGTTGTCCCATGGAGAATAGGATCACTCTCTGCTCCTCCAGTCCAAACTTTGGATGTCAAGGCTGATGACACTGTACACATAACAAGCCCTCCACTGTCCACTCAATTCTGGCTCATTGCAACCCTCTCTCAGGTTTCCAAGGTTGTAAATCTTTATGGGAAAGAAGTGCCCATCTTTCTCCCATGAAATGTCTGGTGGGTTTCTGTTAGCAGCTCAGCAGATAATATACTATGTGTGCCACCAGGGTGAGAGAATATGGAAAGATTTATTCATTTACATGAGTACTTCCCAGTGTGGGGTGATGCACAGAGCAAGACAGGCTCCTACATTGGTCCATTCAGACTCAGAGAAGGAAAGGCTTTAGGTTTTGCCTTGATTAGGGGATGGGGCTGTGGTGAGGCTTCCTCTGCATGGGCCTAGGTTTGCTGGCAACAAGGAAGCCAAGTGCAGGGGCTTGTTTATGTTGTATATAGATGTGGGTCACAAAGAAAAGGAACCATGGGCTTCATCAAAAGTAGAGTCAAGATTCTGTTGTTTATGGTTACTGTAGTCCATCCACTTGCCTTTGATGTCTGTGTGTGAAGGACTTCCCTTAGAATTTCTTGTAGAGTTTGTCTTGTTTTCAAAATTCCTTAAGTTCCTTCTTCCTGCACATGAGCTAATTTCATTCCATCTAGTTGAGGGTCTTCCTCCCTTTCACAGACTCTCCATATTTCCAAGCGTGACATTCCTTTCTAAGAAATAGCTTCACCTAGCTACATGTCCAGAGTATGAAAGACAAAGCTTCATCATTTTTGCCTCCAGGGAGCAATTGAGCTGCACATATCTGTCTATTCTTTTGGCAGTCCATGGAATGTTCAGTACTCTTCTCCAGTACCACAGTGCAAAGACACCAGTTCTTCTGTACTTTTTATTCCTTGTTAAACTCTCTGAGGCATAGCAGGTGATTGAGAAGACCATTGCTTGAATCAGGTGGACATTTAGTTTTCAAACAGACATCATTACTCTTCACCATTTTAGAGAGGTCCCTGATAGCAGACTTGCCCAGTGTAATACATTTCCTGATTTACTGACTGTTGGTGCCAAAGGTGTTGTTTGTTGATCCAAGCAAGGTGATATTATTGACAGCTTCAGTCCTTTGTCCATCTATCATAATGCTGATTGTTGGTTCTTGATGTTGAGATGTAATCCATGCCGAAGGCTGTAGTCCTTGATCTTCTGCAGCACGCATTTCATATCCTCCTCACTTTCAGAAAGCAAGGTTGTGCCGTCTTCATAATACAGGTTGTTGATTAGTCTTTCTCCATTCCTGATGCCAAATTATTTATCATAGAGTCTGGCTTTGCAAATTATTTGCTCAGAATACTTATTGGATAGATATGGAGAAAGGCTGCAACCCTAACACTTACCCTTTCTAATTTTAAACTATGCATTTTTCCCTTGCCCTTTTCATACAGTATCCTCCTGGTCTAGGTGTAGATTCCATATGAGCCTAGTTAAGTGTTCTGAGATCCCCATTTTTTTTAATGTTAGCCATAATTTGTTATCCATACAGTTAAATGCTTTTGCATAGCAAATAAAACATAAATAGACATTCTTCTGGTATTCTGTGCTTTCAGCCAGGATCCATCTGACATCAGCAGTCATATCCCTCATGCCATGGCCTCTTTTAAAACCAGCTTGAACTTCTGGTAATTCCCTGTCAATGTGCAGGTCTAGCTATTTTTTAATGATCTTCAATAATATTTTGCTTGTATCAGGTATTAATGATACTTTTTGATAGTTTCCACATTCTATTAGATCACCTTTATTTGGGAATGGGCACAAATATCAATCTCTTTCAGTCACTCAGCAAGGTGGCAGTCCTCCGAAATCCTGGCATCAATTGGTGAGTACATCCAAGGCTGCATCTGTTACTTGAAACATGTCAGTTGGTATTCCAGAAATTCCTGGGGCCTTATTTTTTGCCAATGACTTCAGTGCAGCTTTAACTTCATCCTTCATTACCATTGGTTCTTGTTCATATAATACTTCCTGAAATTTTTCACTATCAACTAATTCTTTTAGTTACAGCACTTCTGTAAATTCCCATCATCTTCTTTTGTTGCTTCCTGGTTCACTCAAAATTGTGCCCATAACATTTCTCAGTAATGCAACGTGAGGCTTGAATTTGTTTTTCAGTTCTTTCAGCATGAAAAACACTGAGTGAGTTTTTTCTCTTTTTATTCTTTGACTCCAGCTCTTTGTACATTTTGTCCTGGAAATTCCTGATGCCAATTTAGCATTTAAGTTGGTACTTTGTCCACAAAAATTAACTGTTCCGGCATATGCAGTGTCATTTGATTACTTTAGAAAACCTAACTTATCCTGATGACATTTATAGCCTAAAAAAAGAAGAGGGGTGGGGGAAGAGAGACAGTTTTGACCTCTTGTTAGGGTGTTGCACGGCTAGCTCAAGATGGTGAGTATTCACATGCCTGAGGAACGATGGGCAGTCTCGTCCCATGCAGTTTGTGGTTGTTGTGTGCTGTAGAGTCAGAATCTACCCATAGCTGACCCTGCAGTGGATTTTCAGAGGCAGTAGATCACACAGAAGGAGCTTGCCCATCCTTCTCCTGCAGGGCAGCTAGTGGATTCCAACCATGTGCCTTTGAGATTGCAGCACAGCTTCTTACCACTAGGCCAACAGAGGACAGTTTCACAGCCTCTGAAAAACTCCTGGAAGTTCAGTCATGAGTTGGCTCCAACTTGAAAGCAAGAGGGGAAGAGGAATTTTAGTAAGTAAGTGACCTCTTTAAATGTAAGCATAGTACATTTGACTGGAAAAAAATGTAGAAGACAAGACTTTTCTTGGCTTAAAGGCGTATGGAATTGCAGGCTTTTTTAAAGCAGAAGTTGTAGTTTTACTGTAATACTTGGTGATGCCATGAATGAATGAAGAGCTAAGACTCAAACTTTATTTAAATTTATGAAGCGTTTTTCTTTTCATCTAAACAGCCTGATCTCAGACCAGAGGAGTAGCCAAAAATCATGCAGTGAGTGCAGAGAACTTCAGATACCACAACAACCACTTATAGAATTTAAATAAGAGAATTATGTTTGGAGAATTAGATTTCATTATAGAAATCACAAATACTGTAATTACATAACATATACAAATAAAAACTTAAAAGTCTGCAATTTTTACTTACGCTCCCCTTTCTTACTCATGTGCTTGTTGGTTTTTTGTTTTTGGTTTTTTTTGGTAGGCAAGAAGCCAGAATATAAGTACAGATAAAATGTTATTCTTGCCCTGAAGTAGGTCACTGTCTACTAGAGATCTGATTGAAATATGATAATTGCTAATTATTAAAGTAGTTGCAGTTTCATGCCGATCTGAGTCCTACAAGATAAGCAAGTGTTTATGTAGGGCAGGGGCAAGAGGAACAGTCCAAGACTGAGGGAAGGGCATGGACAGAGGCCCAGCGGTGCAAGAAGTGGTAGCTCCTCATGGCCCAGCCCGTTTCTTTGCACCAGATCCTATGGTTCACACTTGGGGAAGGCAGATGAACCTGATGGCCCAGGACCAGGCTGGGAAGGGTCTTTGCAGTTAGAACAGTTAGTGTACTTGATTTTTGTATGCATTGAAGAGTCATGATGGATTTTAAAATGGAGGAGTAAACAGTGTTTGAATTTTAGAGCTATAATTCCCAAAATAGCATGATGCACTGGGTGGAGGAAGGACAGGGACACCGAGACATAAGGGAAGGAATAATCTTGTGAAGGTCAGTTAGCAGACATTATTGAAGCTCAACATCAAAAAATAAAGATTCTCACCAATGGGCCGATTGGAAGCATTATGATAGATGATGAAGAGATTGAGATTGTTGACAGCTTTAGTTTGCTTGGCTCTACAATCAATACTTTTGGTACCAGCATCCAGAAATAAAAATACTAGTTGCATTGGGAAAGTCTGCTGTCAGAGACCTCTCCAAAGTATTGAAGAGCAACGATGTCAGTTTGGAGACTAAGGTGTGCTCGATCCAGGCCATGATCTTTGCAATTACTTGCTATGAATCAGAGAGTTTGACAATGTCTAGGGATGATAGAAGGAGCTTTTATGCTGGAGAAGAGTATTGAATATACACCATGGACTGCGAGGAGAACAAACAGGTTCATCCTGGAGAGGGTGAAGCCAGGCTGCTTCTTGGAGGCAGGGATTCTGAAGTTCTGCCTGACATACTTTGGACATATTGCATGACGGGACCAGCCCTTGGAGAGGGGTCTCAAGAGGGTAGAGGAACAGTGCAAGAGAGGAAGACGCTCAATGAGATGGATTGATTCAGTCACTGGGGTAAGAGGGATAGGTGTGTCAGAGACAGTAAAATTGACAAAGCAGGGAGCAGGGTTTAGGGCTGTTGTACATAGGGTCACTGAGTCACAGGTGATTCGATAGTACATAACAACAACAACAACAGAAAAGAAGACTTGAGAGATTAAAAGCATATTCGAGTAATTATACTGAATGGCTGAACAAGATAGGGAAGAGGCAGATGGTCTCAGGATATCGGAAATGTCAAACCAAGGCAAAGCAAGGGAAAGCTGATAATCCTCACATGAACTGAATGGGGAAGAGAAGTGAATGTGATGTGACGAACACATTAGTCACCATGGAGAGTCCATCAGTAGTAAAATGTGAGTGAAAACCGAGTCAGCGTGGAAGTGGGAAGAAGTGAGGAAGCACAGACAGTGATGTGTGGGTCTTAGCTGGTGATGTTTGGCAAGAAAGGAGAGAAAGATGTTAGTAACTTAGAGAGGAGGTATGTTTTAAAGACTTCCATTTCTAATTATAAAAGGCAAAAACCAAGAAAATAAGGCAAGTGCCGAAAAAAAAAAATCAGCTAGTTTTTGGCAATCAGAGACAACCATAATTAACATTGTACACTCTTTTCTATTGGATTTTTGTTGTTATTGCTGCCTAAATATGTTTTTGGCTGATTTTGTGTAGTAAAGTGTATTTCCGTATTTATTTTCTGTAAGGTAGCAACCAGCTTAGTAAGAAAAACCCAGCATGGTTTGAAGAGGAGGAGGCTGATAAGGGAGAGTAATGAGTGAGAGTCATTGTAGAATGTTAGACAGCCCTGGTGGTATAGTGTGTAAAGTGTTGGGTTGCTCACTGAAAAGCTGAAAAGCCAGCTGTTCAAATCTACCACTTGTTCCAAAGGAGAAAGATAAACTCTTTCCATAAACATTTACAGCCTCAGAAACCCGATTAGTTTTCCTTAGACTATGGAAGAGAGATTAAGGTCCCATGTAGAATAATTAACATTGAGAAATTCTGGAAAAAATAAGGAACACATGAGTGAAGATGTAGAGAAATATAATCATCGTGAGGCACATGCACTGTCAAAGAGTGAGTCTTTTCCCCCTTCTCTCTGTGTCTCTTCAAAGTCAGATCACAGCTCCTTACCTTATTGGAATAAAATTCAGTGTGATGGCACTTGGCAGCTTTCACAAACCTGCAAAAATCAACCTTGCTTTATTTTTTAATTTTATTTTAGGAAATTGTCTTAGCTATTTGGCACAAATCAAATGGGTTGAGATATTTTTGGTCAGGAATGGCAGAAGCCCAGCTTGGACTGGCCTAAACAAACAAACAAAAGGGGATTTATTGGCTTGTATAATGGAAAAGCCCCAGGGGTTTGGCTTTAGGCACAGCTGGACTCAGGTAATCAAGCCAGACTCTCTTCATCTCTGTTTACCTCCTTTTGGCTTCATCCTTGGGCAGCTTTCCTCTAGTGGGGACAGAGATGGACCATTTATATGTTCGCAGGCTTTCTCATTCTTGGAGAAAAGAAATTTTCTGAGAGCAGTTTGATCATATGAGGGTTAGACGGTTGATCACTGGTCAGTCAGGGTCCTGTGTCTTTTTATGAACTCATCAAGAAAAATTTGGGACTTTTAGTGGCCAGGTCTTATGCCCACCACTAGAGCCAGTAAATATCATTGGCTCTGTGGCCACAGGAAGGGAGCTTGCATGAAGGGCCATCTAGAAACTGTTACTAGAAAACTGAGGGTGGGATACGAAGAACTGTAAATGGGTAGGCAGAAACAAAACTTTTCTCTAGATCAATTTTTACATTTATTAGAAAATACATATTTTGTGCCTATTAATGAGTCTTATATGTAAACAGTCTATTTAAGAATTATTTCCGATCTAAGCGTAGTACAGTTTTTCTTGTTTTAAAAGTATAATCAATTTCAAAGATATTTTATTTTAAAAACCCTTTTGATATAAATTTTAAGGAATGTCTTACTCCCCTAACACCTAGTTAGTTTATGAGGTGAAAAGTTTTTGTGTTTTTAAGATCTACCCTTTCTCAGAGCTTGGAAGCAGGAATGGCATCCATTTCCAAAATACCTTGCCTCCAGAAACCTTATGAACTTGGAGAAATGATGAAAATTATACAAGTGTTCAGGTCTTTTGTTCATAGGGTCGTTATGAGTCATCTATGACTCTACAGCACTTAACAACAACAACAACAACAACAACAACAACGAGAAGAGCTCTGTGGGCTTAGTGGATAGAAAGTTATGTTATCAAGCCAAATGTGGGTGATTTTAATCTGTGGACCTAAGGGTTGGTTTTAATTGTTTTTGGTCAAACATTTTTCTGGGTGGTATAGCACTGGTCTGTGCATTTGCTGTATAGAGCTAACTCATGGTTGCTGTGATGCTGAACACAGTGAAACTGGTATGTCAAATGGTAATGGAAACACATGGTGGACAGTGTTTGGTGGAGCACCCTAATTAAAACAAGCTTGGAAGAAAGAGTGGCATCCACTTCTGAAATAGCTTGTCTCTGGAAACCCTATGAACTTGAAGAAACAATGAAAGTTATACAAGTATTTTGTTCATAGGGTCACTACGAGTTGTCTATAACCCAGCGGCACTTAACAACAACACATAAGAATATTGCATATCGGATATGTCTTGTACATATCTGAACAAACAGATAGGTCATGGAGAAAGTACAGCCAGAGTGTTCCTTGTAAGCAAAGATGATAAAGCTTCGTCTTTGGATATGTTCTTAGATGGGGCTATTCATTGGAAAGAGACATCATGCTTGAGAAAGTGGAAGGACAGTGAAAGAAAGGTAAACCCTCCACCAGGTGAATTGACTCAGTGACTGACACAATGGTCTCTAGTGTCAGGAAGTGTGAGGATGGCACAGGGTGGGATAGAGTTCTGATGTGTTGTTCATACAGTCACTGTGAGTAGTATTAGACTTGATGGCACCTAAGAGCAACAACAACAACAACAACATTGCAAATCTATTTTTTATAAGAAACATACTCTTAGGTATATATTTCAAAGTGTGCTAATGTTCATTGCAAAATTACCTACAATAGCCAAAAGATGGCAGTAACCAAAGTGTCTGCCAACTGGTGAATGTATGAACAAAATGGTAGGTATAATATACAGTGGAATATTACTCAGTCTTAGAGTGTAAAGTGCTAATACCTGATGGCATGGATGTGACTCTAAATCATTGAGCTGATTGAAAGAAATCAGGCACACACACAAACAACGACAACATTGTATGGTCCTACTTGTAGGAAATGCGTGGAGTAAACAGATGCATAGAGACCAAAGTTAGTTAATTATTTTCAAGGGCTGGGAGAAAAGGAATAAAGAGAATTACTGTTGAATAAATACTGAGGTTTTTTTTTTTTTAGGACAATGAATATATTTTAGAAATAAATAGTGGATATTTTTATGTCACATGCTGAACATAATTAGTGTCCCTGAAGAATATGAATAAAAATAGTTAAAATTAGAGATATTTTCTTATGTTTTATCATAATAAAGTAAGAAATTTTAAAAATGGTGGAATGACAAAATAGAGAATTCCAGTTAATTTGTTAAATAAATAGACTTGTATTTAATATTGTTGTTGAAAATAAAAAAGGCGTTCTGGTGGTGTAGTGTGTACACATTGCATTGCCAACCAGAAGGTTAGCAGTTTGAATCTACCAAGTGCTCAAAGGAAGAAATATGGATTTAGGAACCTGTTAAAGGGTTTCTGTGCTGAAACTAATTTATGGCAGTGGGTTGAGGGGGACCAAAAATAAAAAAAACCAGAATAATTCCATTTAAATAAATCACATGCATGTTTTGGTTAATATAGTGAAGCATCGTTTCATTAATATCTGTTCCTTGACAAAGCTGGTTTATTGTTATGAAGATAGATTTCTTGGAAGGTAATAAACTGTCTAAGGAGCAGATACAGTATGGGGGAAGCCGAGTCTGACTTCTGTCCATTTTATAAAGGGGAACTTTGCCTATCAGTAAACAACATTCCTCTGGAAATTCTATGAACTTTGAGAAATGGTAGTTATAGAAAGGCTTTAGAATCTACGTGTTTCCTATTGCCAAAGGGGCCCTTTAGAGTAGTAAGAGAAGATCTACACCCTGAAACCTACAGCGTCCCTTTTCAGCAGGAAGTAGCTAAGAGAATGCACCGTCCTCTTTTCCTTATGAATCAGGGTGAAGTCTCTCTCAGGGAGGAGTGATAGGGAATGGCAAAGGACACACTGACAAAGGAGATTAATCAGAACTGGTTTTGCCAGGCCTGTTGCAATGGGACAATTAAAACAGACTTTCAAGGGGAAAAGAAAAAGAGGAATAAACTGGTGGGGGGGGGATGTAGAGAAAATAGTGCAACAATGAATGAATGGAAATCCAAAATCTCTGTAAATGTTCATTAACATTAATAAAATTTAAAAAAAAAAGCAAGGCTTCAGGTCTTTTGTTCATAGAGTCGCTATGAGTCGTACTCAGCCCAGTGGCAATCAACAACAACAACAGCAGCAATATCCATAGAAGCAAAGAGATAGCTGCTAGGTCAGACATGCCACCTCTCCATGCTCCCGAACCTATTTCCACCAGTCACTGTGTTTGATACTTGTCTGCTCACAGTTTTGGTACCAAAAGTGGGGTTTAATTAAGGAAATAGGCTGGGGAGTGAGAGAGGCAAAGTCTATCTCACAGTGCAAGTCCAAAATTAGTCCAGAAGTCCCAAGCCAGATTAACAATAAAACACAAATCCTTTATTGGTAGAAGTCCTGGTTTTAGTTTAGCAACACAAATCCAAATCATCAGCAAAGTTTTCCTCAGAGCAGTTATAAGTCAGCTTCTCTTTCAATCATCTGCAAGCAAAACCTTTAACTGTGGCACAAATGCAAGAAACATCAGGTTATACCTTGCCAGAGTCTCTCCACAGCAGTGCCACAATGTCTCCACAATCTCTCCACCACCTTTGTTGCCAAGGTCTTGCTCTCACCAGGATCTTGCTCTACAGTGTGGGAAGCACTCTCTCTCTCTTATCCTAGTCCCACAGCTCTTGATGACTCACAAGACCATGTGTCCACAGTTAAGGTAGTTGGAGATCAGCAGGGACTAACATAATGCCTAGAAAACCAACTTCTAAACTAAAACCGCACAAACATGTAGATGTTCTTGTCTGTTGTTTGTTGTTTTTTTTTTTAAATGAAATGGTGAATATTTAATGTTCAAGTATTTGTTGTGTTATGCAGATGATACAGCCTTGCTATTGTTAAATGCAGTCAGGTCAGAACCAACTTATAGCTAACCCCCAAGCCAGTTTTCAGAGGCAGTAAATTGCACAGGAGGAAATTGCTCATCCTCCAACAGAGCAACTGGTGAATTTGAGCCACATGGCTTCAGGATTGTGTTGCAGCTTATTAGCACGAGGCTAAGAATAGTGTGGCATCACAATTGGGGGAAGGCTTATCAATAGCTTATGTTATGCAGATGATGAAACCTTGCTTGCTGAAAATAAGGAAAGCTTGAATTGGCTTGCTACAGAAGATCAAGAACTACATTCTTAGGTATAGATTACATCTTAACATCAAGAAAGTAAAGGCCCTCACTACAGGGCCAACAGACAATATTGTGATGATGGAGAAGGGATTGAAGTTGTCAGTGATTTCATCTTACTTGGATCCACAATCAACACCCTTGGCACCAGCAGTCAGGAGATCAGGAGTTGTTTTGCACTGTGAAAGTCTGTTGTCAGGGACTTCTCCCGAATACTTAAGAGCAATGATGTGACCTTGAATGAGAGAAGAATTTTTGTCCTTGAGCTGTGTTGCTGGAGAAGAATGCTTAGTTCCCATGGATTGCCAAAGGAATAAATAGTATATGTTGGAAAAGATACAGCCAGAGTGCTCCTTGGAGGCAAAGATGATGAAACTATGTCTCTCATACTTTGGACTTGTTGCTAGGAAGGCTGTTCCTTGGAAAGAGACATCATGCTTGGCTAGATGGAAGGTCAGCCAGTGTAAGAAAGGAAGAGCCCCAACGAGATGAACTGGCACAGTGACTTCAGCAGTGGACTCAAGTGTGGCAGAGTTGATGAGGATGGCACAGGACAGGGTTCATTCTGTTGTTCAGTCACACTTGACAGCACATAGAAACAATAACAGCAGTCTTGAGGTAGGGGACCCTGGTGGTGAAGTGGACCAAGTATTAGGCTGCTAACTGAAAGGGTGGCAGTTTGAACCTGCCCACTGCTCGGAGGAAGAAAGTTGGGGCAATCTGCTTTCTTAAAGATGTTCAGCCTTGGAAACCTAGAGGGGCAATTCTACTCTGTCATGTAGGTTGCAGTGAGTCTAATACATTCAACAGCAGGGAGTTTGAATCTTGAGTTTCCTTTGAACTATTTAGAAATGTTTCATGCTTAATGGACTCATATCAGCTGAGCCTTTTCAGTTCCTTGGATGTATCTGATAGATGATCTACTTCTCTCTGTTGGGAAGAGGCTGGAGTTGAGGTAGAAAGAAGGATTGAGGGGCTGTTGTGCAGGGGCAGAGTGGAGGAGAGGATGAGTCAGTGGGAAAGCAAGCACCATGGGGAATGACTAGGGGAAAATATCAAAAGGAAGATTCTCTACCCTCCAGGGAGTGGAATTTTCCACGCTAAAAAGTCAAAGGTGAAGTTTTAGGAGCTAGTTCTCAAGTAACAATAAAAGTTGTGGTAAGAAGTCAGCAAAATGTGGGGGTAGAAGCTGGAAGGATAGTTTTCTTGGATTTAAAAATTGGGTAAGAAAATGGTTGGGTTAGGAAGAAGAATTTTGGGTCAGAGACCAAAATTATTAGGGCATTTAGGTCTATAATAAAAGTGTTGACCCTCAAAAGAGGAGGAATTTTGGGGTGGTCTTGAAATAATTTCTGTCTGAAAGATCTCTGTAGTTAAGAGAATGCAGAGTATCAGCATGATGTGAAAACGGATAATGACCATATCAGATCACAAAAGTGGAAGATGATTGCATGATTATATAACTACCACATTGCATCATGACATAATTACCAAATCATTAAGGAGCAAAGCCCAACCAAACCAGTCTGTAGCCCTTACTGTCACAGCCAACAAGACCCTCCTACCACACTTTGATGTTTATCACTGCCAGACTTATAGTGTTAATGCACAAAATAGTTGGATGTTATGGTTTGGTGTGGTTTCATTTTTTTTCTTTTTTTTTTTTTACTATTGTGAAAATGTGAAATGATGGATAATGGGATAATTAATAAGCGAGGAGTAGGTACAATCCATCTTGGGAGAAAGAGAGACCAGTATTAAACAAAGGGGCTCTTGGTTAATACGGAGGTTTAAGGACAGCTATCTGAAGATGTTTTAGAATTACAAACGGATGAAATTAAATGTCACTAAAATTGTCCATGATAAAGCCTAATTCATTCCATCAGAAATCATACGTGATTGTAGAATTGACTAGGAACACTTTAAAAAGCTGGAGTCATCAGAAAAGCTATTACACAGGAAAATTAAATGAACACACTTCATCAGGCAAAATGGAAATAAACATTGTCAATTAATAACCCAATTAAAAATATTATCGTGAATGGTAACCACAAATAGGTCATTTGAGCTGTACGTTTCATCTCCAGAGGCTTTCATATTACATTTGGACTGCAAACTAATGAAAAGCAGTTTGGCCTTTTGTGGCACCACAGATACAGGGGGAAGAAAACCCCTATAGGCTTTTGTTCTTCTTCTTAGAACATCCTGAAAAAGAAGAGTTCCCTAGGGGTGTACCTTGGAGCTTTTTCTGAGTTTGATTCTAGACCACCACAATAAAACAAATATCATGATAAAAGAAATCGTATGACTGTATTGGTTCCCTAGTGCATGTAAAAATTACATTATATTGTAGTCTGTTAAGTATATGTTAATGATATGTATATCATTAAAGTATATGTTAAGTAATGTTAAGAGCATTATGATAGAGCTTGAGTAATAGTGAGAATGACAAAACCATGACACAGGGATGCAAAGTGAGCTCATTCTGTTGAAAAATGCCTCCAGGAGACATGTTTCATAAGGTTTACCACAAACACTGAATTTGTAAAATCATATAATGTAAATGACGTACAAGAAAACAGAGCACAATAAAATGAAGTATGTTTCTCTGTAGAACATTGTTGTCAATAAATTACCATCGGTTTGCCTATAATTCTTCTAGTTCTGGAAAGCTAAGAAAAGTTAGCATTTTTAGAATTTTAAGGCAAGCTGTAGACAGGATGAGTTATGAGACACTAATTGGAGCAGCTGGCGGCAGTCTGGTATTTATCATCTGTATTGTCATTGACAGTGCCTGTATGTGATAGGGCTCTTTCCGTTTTACCTCTGAACCTGTGATGTTAAGGGTTTGTGGCCCCACATGGCTTCCCTATCCATTAACTTACTTTGTCATGTGAATGGGTGGGACTATGCAAATAGAGCATGTTAGCTTATCCATAAGGGCTTGATAGTCTCGCTATTAAATTTAGTGACTCCAGAAGCAGGAGAAGCCTCACCATCAGCAAAGAAGCAGGAGCAAGAGAACGTAATGCATCCGTTAAGAGCAGAGATTCATAGGTCGGCCAGCACAGGGCCTATAGGAGCACCAGTTATGACAGCCACAGGCTGAGAGGAAGAGACCTGACATGAGATGGAGTGGTCCTTGGGACTGCTACACCATTGGACCAAAGCTAGGGGCCTTTTGCCCAAGTCTGTTGGAGAACTGGGGCACTGGCTTAAAGCCAAGGCTGAGTTCCCTGGGAGCGCATTTTGTCCTGACTATATTGTGCTACCAGCCTGGATTATAACCTTTTGACTTCCTCAATAGGATTCTGTTTGTCTGAGTTACCACACTGGATTTTAGACCCAGTAAGGTAGTGAAATTGGTTTTAGGATGAGTAGAAAGAAGTGTAGGAGGGTAGGGGACATGTCTGACATCATGGAAATTGGCTTTGTGTTTCTGATGTTGTTATTGGGATTGTTAGCCTTTGTGGATTGGTAAAGGTCAGATAGTGTCATCCCCATGTGGCACTTACCCTTTTTACAGAACTTTTCTTTAATCTCTTCACCATCCGTCCTGATGCTACCAATTGGTCCAGTGAGAATCTTTGTCTTCTTGACATTGAGCCTCAGTCCTCAGTCCTTACTGAAGGCTGCAGTCCTTGACCCTCTACAGCAAGTGCATGAGGTCCTCCTCAGTTTCAGCAAGCAGGGTTGTGTCATCTGCATAACACAGATTGTTAATAGATCTTCCACCAATCCTGATGCCACACTTCTCATAGAGCCCAGCCTCTTGGATAATCTGCTCTGCATACTGGTTGAAAAGGTATGGAGACAGGACACATCCCTGGCGTACACCCTTCCCAATTTTGAGCCGTGCAGTGTTACCCAGCTCTGTTCTGACGATTGCCTCTTAGTCCAAGTATAGGTTTCGCATTAGCACGATTAAATGTTCTGGGATTTATATCATTACCCAACAGAAAAAGAAGGAAATAACATTGAAATCTAAGCCATTTAAGACCCCTAAAATTATTATCCAGAATTGGTCACACTTGTAGGCTTATGACTACTTGTTGTGGAGTCAAGTACGACTCATAGTGACCCTGTGAACCACAGACCTGAATCCTATCCTGTACTGTCCCATTCTCTTGATACACTTGAGCCCACTGCTGCAGTCACTGTGTCAGTCCATCTTGTTGGGGGTCTTCACCTCTTTTGCTGGCCCTCCACTTTTCCAAGCATCATGTCCTTTTCCAAGGAATAGGCTCTCCTAGCAACATGGTGGGAGTGGAATGGGAGGCTGGTGGTGTGGGGAAAGGGAAGAAACAAGATACACACGCCAACAGGGAGGACTGACAATCTGCTGATTATTTCTGTAATGGGAAAGTGTCTTTCATCACCTACTTTTGGTGAAATGCTTCTTTGTCACATGTTGTTTTAAAACCGAGCATAAAAATTTAGACAGACCTTCAAAAACCCTATGTACAATAGAGCACACTTAGAGCAGACTAGCAGATAAGGCACCTGAGGCTGAGCCCTCAAATTTGGAAACACAAATGAGGAGGAACAGTTGTAAACAGACACTATTGATTGGAATGTGGAATGTGAGAAGCATGAATGTAGGAAAACTGGGCATGATTAGGAAATAAATGAAATGCATAAATATGACATACTAGGTATTGGTTAAATGAGATGGATTGGCATAGGAGACTTTGAATCAGCCACTCATATGATCTACTACACAGGAGATGGAAAGGTGAGGAAAAGCAGGGTCACATTTATTGTTAAAAAGGTCATTTTTAGACCCATCTTGAAATACAGTGTTGTGAGTGACAGGATAATATCCATATGTATACAAAGAAAACCTGTTAATACCACTATCATTCAAATAACATGCACCAACAACTAGAGCCAAAGAGGAAGAAATAGATGATTTCTACAAACTCTAGCAGTCGGAAATCAATTAAACATGCAACCAAGTTATATTAATAATAATAGGTGATTGGAATGCAAAGTGTTCCCAAGGGACAAATTTACCCCAGGCCAGGAGGAAAACATTTGTAAACCATCAAAAAACAAACCTGTTGTCATTAAATCAGTTCCTACACAAAATGACCCTCATAGCAAATCTTTATGGAAGCATCTTCCTCAATTTTCTCCCGTGTAGGGTTCAAATCACTGATGTGTGAGCTAGCAGTTGAATGCTTTGACCACTGTACTACCAGGGTATCTTCCAAGAGCTTATGTTACAAAAGAATTGCAGGATTTTAAGATTTATATTGCCTGGGGAACATCTGTGAGAATAGATTCTGAGGGTGTAAGACCAAGGTGATTTTGTTGCTGGTGCCATTGTGTGTACAACAGAAGGAAACACAGCTCAGTCCTCATTCTCACAATTTCTACTTTGCTTAAACTCGTTTAAGCAGTCAGTCTTAGTGAGGGATTTCCTCTTTTTTCTTTCGCCCTCTACTTTAACAACATGATGTCCTTTCCCAGAGGTTTGCCTTTCATGATAACATACCAGATATGTGAAACAAAGTCTAACCATCCTGGCTTGTAAGGAACAGACTAAGTGAACTTCTTTTAAGGCATGTTTGTTCTTCTGACAGTCCACGATAATATATTCCATATTCTCACCAGAACCATAATTCAAAGGCATAATTTCTTCAGTTTTCCTTGTTTATTGTCCAATTTTCACATGCATATGAAGCAGTTCAGAATGTGATGGCTTGGCTTAGACACATCTTAGTCTTTAAAGTGGCATCCTTGTTCTCTAGCAATTTAAAGAAGTCTTTGGCAGTAGAGTTATTCTTTGTAAAATGTTTGATTTCCTGACTACTACTTTTATTGGAATATATTGTGGGTTCCAATTAAAATGAAATTGTTGACAACTTTAAACTTTCTCTTCTCGTTTATCATGTTTACTGGTCCATTTGTGAAGATTTTTGGTTTTTTATGTTGAAGTGTAATTTGTACTGAGAGATGTAGTCATTACGCTTCACAAGTATGTGTTTCAAATCATCTTTGTTTTATGCAAGCAAGAGTCTGTTATTTGCATTTTACGGTTTATTGATGAGTTTTCTCCAGTTCTAATACTCCATCATTCTTGATAGAGACCAACTTTTAGGATTGGATGTTCCACTTACAGAGACCAAGGAGGAAGGTGATATGCCTCCAGGTGGACTTGAACTTTCAAGTTTATATATATGCTTGAGTAGACATGAACCACACCAACCTTCCAGTTAACACATAAATACGCTCACCATTTGTATCACCCAAGGACTCCAGATACTACATTAGGCTGAGGTTAGTGATATTGTTATATTTACCTGAGGCTCTGGACATGTTATTTTTGCTGTTGCTAAGATACCATCAAGGTACCATCAAGGTGGTTCTGACTCAATGACCCTGTCTGCAACAGAAGGGATTCTACAGCATCTTCTCAACCTCATTGTTGCAGCCCTGGTGCCAGTTCATTTATTTGAGGGTCTTCCTTTTTTTTACTGATCCCTACTAAGAGTGATATCCTTCTGCAGGGACTAGCCCCTCTTGATAACATGTTTGAAGTCCATGTGACAGTCTGATCATCCTTGTTCTTAAGAATGCAAAGGTTTGGGGAAATGAGAATATTGGTGTGAATTTCTCAAGTATGACCTGCTCTTCCCCACAGAGGACACTACACTAAGGCATTGAGAAAATAGAGCAGTGTATTGGTGAAGGGAGTGTCCTTGTAAAACTCTCAGGTCACCGTCTTCTGTAAGAAGACAGTCTCAGTGAAGTTGCTGCTGTTGAGATGGGCTTGTGGAATGCAGGATTCTAGAGGAGTAGAGACCAGGGGTGGTTGTCAGGTGCCATTGAGTCAACTAGGATACGTTAACGACTTTATGAACACCCGATGGGAACCTTGCCCTGTCCTTTGCCATTGTCACAATATCTGTCATGCTGTAGCCCATTGTTGCAGTCAGTGTACCAAGCCATCTCGTTGAGTTTTGTCTTTTTCTAACTCTCTGCCTTTTCTGGCATGATGTCTTTTTTTTAAGGACAGGCCCTTCTTGACACCATGTTCAAAGTACATGGGATGAAGTTTCACTATTCTTGTCTCAGAGGAGCATGCTGGTTATACTTCCTCAAAGACAGATTTGCTTGTTTTTTTCTTCAGTCCTTGGAATATTCAGTATTTCTAGCCAACAGTACAATTCAAAAACTCTGATTCTTCTTCTCTCTTCCTTACTCATTATGCAACTTTCAGATTCATATGAAGCAATTGAAACTTGGTTGAATCTGAAGTGTTGTCCAACTTTCAGATGCATATGACTAACCCTTTGGCTTGAATCAGGCACATCTTAGTCTTTAAACTGGCATCCTTGCTCTTTCACATTTTAAGAAGTCCTTAATAGCAAATTTCCCTCATGAAATACCTCTTTTGATTTTTTTAAGTGCTGCTACAATGAATGTTGATTGTGGAGCCAAGTGAGAGGAAGAATTATTGTTGTTATTATTAATAAATGCTGTCAACTATGACTCATAGTGACCCTATGGACAACAGATCTGAACCCTGTCCTATCCTGTGTCATCCTCATAATTTCTGGCATACCTGAGCCAGTTGCAGCAGTCACTGTGTTAGTCCATCAGGTTGAGGGGCCTCCTCTCTCTTCACAACCTTCCTCCTTTCTAAGTAAGATGTCCCTCTCCAAAGAATAGCTTCTAACAACATGCCCAATGTAAGTGAGATGAGGCTTTGTCATCTTTGCCTCCAAGGAGCACTCTGGCTGCGCTTTCTCCAAGACCTGTCTGTTCTTTTGTCAGTCCATGGGATATTGAGTACTCTTCTCCAATACTGCAACTCAAAGGCATCAATTCTTCTCCTGTCATTCTTATTAATTGTCCAGTTCTCAGATACATAGGAGGTGATTGAAAAGATCATGGGCTGGATTAGTCTCACCTTAGCCCTCAAACTGACATCATTGCCTCTTAGTAATCTGGAGAGGTCCCTGACTGCAGAAATTTGCCAGTACAATATGTTTGCTGATTTCCTGACAAAGCTTGCCCTCCTTCTCCCACAGAGCAGCTGATGGATTCAAACTGTGTGCCTTAGAGGTTGCAGTGCAGCTTCTTGCCACTAGGCCACCAGAGCCTTTGATAGTCTGCAGTAGGAGCTTCAAGTTCTCCTCACTTTCCGCAAGCAAGCTTGTATCATCTGCCTAAATGCAAAATGAAGAGTAGAAGAACTTCAGTAATAAAGACAAGGCAGGCACATTTACCAAAGTGAACAGCAGGGATGAAGCGGTAATTAAAAGATTTTATCTAGAGGAATCTTTAGTAAGAGACAGTTGATTACAGTATCTCTGATGATAAATCAGAGCAATCTTCTGAATGTTAATTTTCTGTGTAATTGGCTTGTGAGCAGAAACATGACTTGTGCTGCCACAGTGGAAAGGCACAGCCTCTGGTTTCAGATCGACTGCCAGAGAGTTGTGTACACTGGGTCTTTCCCCACATTTCTCTATAGAAAGGCACGTGTGCTCATTTACTGTTGTTACTCTGTCTAGGACACAGGAAGTACCTAGACCTTTTACAGACTCTGCCTCTGATTTGAAAGGTTCCCTGCTGATGCAAGTACTAAATGTCTGGCTATTAATGCAATATTGACAGTTTAAACTCATCAACTGCTGTGCCGCAGAAAGGTGGCAGACTGCTTACCTGAAGGTTGTAGCCTTAGAAACCCTGTAATCCCTTTATCCTGAATTGAAGGCCCAGAATTCTTCTGTGATCCATGAGTCAGCATGTGTGCTTATAATTGTTCTTAGATTCCATCGAGTTGGTTCTGACTCAGAGTGACCCAGTATTCCACAAGATATCATCTTGCTGGAGCCTGTACCATCCTCCGGATCTCTTCTGTGCTTCATGCAATTGATGTAGTCGATGTAGTCACTGTCTTGGTCCATCTCATTGAGGGGTTTCCTCTCCTTTACTGACCCTCCACTTTTCCATACGTGATGTTCTTTTTTAGGGGCTCATGATAATCAAGTGAAATAGAGAGTTTTGGCTGAGGGTCAGATTTGAGTGGCAGTCACTAAGCAGGCCCACGCCCTGGTTGTAGCCTTCATTTCTAAATTTATAATTAGAATACACATATTTGTTGTTGTAAGACCCAGAGAGTCAAGTGCAAATCATAGCAACCCTGTGAACAGCGGATCTGAACCTTGTCCTTTCTTGTGCTATCATTATCCCCAGCCCGTTTGAGCCCATTGCTGCAGTCATTGGATCAGTCAGTCAGTCCATCTCCTTGAGTATCTACTGCTCTTTCACTGACCCTCCACCTTTCCAAGCATGATGCCCCTTTCCAAGGGTTATTCTCTGCTAATAACATGCCCAAAGTATGAGATGAAGCTTCACCATCCTTGCCTCTAAGGGGCACTCTGATTGCACTTTCTCCAAGACATAAATGTTTGCTCTTTTGGCAGTCCATGAGATACTCAGCACATTTCACCAATATACTTCAAAGGCATTAATTCTTATGTCATTTTTATTCATTACCCAGCTCTCAGATGCGTAACAGGTGCTTGGAAAGACACACCATAGTTTTTAAACTGACACGATTGCTCTTTGGGACTTTAGAGAGTTCCCTGCCAGTAGCCTTCCCAATGTTATATGACTCCAGATCTCCTGATTATAAGAAACTCTCATTATCTTTGCTACAGTGGAAGCTCCTACATGTAGTTAGCAGTTAGCAGAATCACTGCATTAGCCGCCTGAGGTGCTAAATCACTGTATTGGTTCATGATAACCACAAGAGTGCTCCTGTAGTAATGACCAAGTGGAAGCTCATGAAGTCTGTCAAGCATACCTCCTCCTGTGCTGTTTCCTGCCTCTGAAAACCCACTGTATGGTCAACTGTGGTTAAGTTCCAGCTCATAACAACATAACCGTGGAATGTAACAACAGTTGGTGCATAGTCCATAATGAATTGTGCTGCTAACTCAAGGGCTACGTGTCACCAGCTGTTTGAATCTGCATCTACTCCAAGGAAGAAAAATAGTCTCCTCCCATTACAGTTTAGAACCTCAGAAGCCTACTTCTTCATGTCAGCCACTACTGTTCATTTTTAACTGACTGGACAGCAGTGAGTGTGCGCTACCAGAGTAATAAACTAATTATGCCATCTGGGAGAGTTGTAGAGATTAATACCACCACCAGTATTTGGGAGAGAGAGGAAGACCCTTGATGAAATGGAGCAAGACCTTTGATGAAATGGATTGATTCAGTGACTGGGGTAACAAGGGGTAGGTGTGTCAGAGACAATAAGATTGGCACAGGATAGAGCAGGGTTTATGGCTGTTGTACATAGGGTTACTATCAGTTGCAGGCAACTCAGTGGCACATAAAAACAAACAGCAGGTTGCTCTTTATGGTGTACTCTTAACAGAAATCAGCATAGTCCTTAGCTTTTAATGTACATTGATGGTGTGGCAAATACTCGTATCACTGTTAACTGTAAGGTTTAGCAAAAGCACTTTGTTTTTATCTGGCATTGCCAATAGTATACCATCAATAGTCTACATCTGTGTTTTATAGATACCCCTGCTTTCTATTTCTGTCATCATCTGTCCCACAGTGTCTTGATCATGTTGGTACTGACCATATTGATGGACATCATACTGATTCTACACATTGAAGACCGTATGAGATTGAAAACTGTCAGTCACATGGTTTCCTTTGTATTCACAAACAGTACACTTTGTCCCAGCGGTTAAGAGATAAGAAAACATACTGCATTGGAAATTTCTGCAGTCAGGGACCTCTCCAAATTACTCAGGAACAATGATGTTAGTTTGAGAACTAAGGTACACTTGATTCAGTCCTTTGCTATGCATCTGAGAGTTGGCCAGTAAATAAGGATGATAGAAGAAAAATTTGTGTCTTTGAGCTGTGTGGTGTTGGAGGAGAGTACTGACTATCCCATGAACTGTTAAAAGAACAAACAGGTATGTCTTGGAAAAGGTGCAGCCACAGTGCTCTTTGGAGGCAAAGGTGGTGAACCTTTGTTGGACATGTTGCTAGGAGAGGCGTGAAAGGTGCAGATAGAACATGGGGTTGGCTGAGTCTGACTTCTGCCTGCTCTTTTAAAGGGGAACTGTCCCCATCAATAATATCCATAATACCAGACAAGTAGCTATATGGTCAGATACATCATTAGGTCCAATGTTTGTTGCAAATTGACTCACAGACTTCACTCAGAGTTGTGGGTCTTATTAGGAAAATAAGTAAAGGGGAGGGGAGACAAAAGATATCACATAGTCAAAGACTTCCTCAGTAGAAAACTACTCAGTCACTAAGTGGAAGTGTAGGTTCAGTTCAACAACACAAATAAACCTCTCATTTTCTCAGTTATCCAGCAAGCTTTATTTCATAGCAGTCACAAGTCATCTTTCATTCAGTCATCCAGGAGCAAAACCTCTAACTTTAGGTCTATCTCCAGGATTCTGTCATGCTATACCTTGCACAGTCTAGCCACAGTCTCTCCATATTCCTTTCACAATCTCACCACAGTGTGGAAAATGCTCTCTTTTTTATTGGTCCCACAGCTGTT
>NW_006399961.1:4850288-4880805 GCF_000299155.1 Elephantulus edwardii | reverse complement strand
TGTGTGTGTGTGTGTGTGTGTGTTTGTGTACCGTCAAATCAGATCTGACTGGTACAGGAGAAGATTGCCCCTCCTTCTCCAGCAGAGCATCTGGTGGATTCGAGCCACATATCTCTGGGGTTGCAGTGCAGCTTCTTGCCACTAGGCCACCAGAACTCCCCTGAGGAGAAGACTCTTAAAGACATGTATTGACAGAGTGAATACAGCAGTGGGCTTGAGCAGTCAGAGACTGCGAGGTTGGCACGGGATAGGGCAGGGTACAGAGTTTTTATTCTTAAGGTCGTTGTGAGCCATACTCTTCCCAGCAGCACCTAACAACAACATCTTGTTTGGATCTGATGAGCAGAAAGCACTTTTGATACTTCAGTAAGATAGTTTTAAGCCAGAGAATGGGACATAAATCCCATTATTACTACCAAGTCTCCACCAGTCTGTATCCATCCAGGGCAAAGGAAACCGCATGAGCTCTTTTAACAGAGGATTTAATGTTGGGAATCAATGAAGCAATTCTTGGAGGATGTAGGAAAGGAGATGACAGAGATGGTGACACAAGGAAGAAGCCACCACCCCTTAGACTCCAGTGAGAGAGGAAAGTGGCGGAGGAATTCCACCAGCTGAGACTCAGACTCTGGCACATGGTTATCTGGCTGTTGCCACATCTCAGCATCTTGGAGGTGGCGCCTCTGGAACTGGAACCCAGACCTCTGAGGGGAGGACATTGCCAGGCATGTGTTACCTCATCTAAGCTTTGTAGTTCTTTGGTGATCACAGCTGCAGGCCACACAATATTCGCTGGCATTATCGGCTGCTGAGTTGGTTTTGACTCAACGACATGGACTGTGGAACAGCCACTGCTGATTCTGCACCAGCTTCATACCCAAAGTGTCTTTCTTATTTATAATGGATTATGGAGTGCTGTGGCTGCCCTTGCATTCCTCCTCCCCTGGTTATCAGTGCTTTTAGCATCCTGTTCTTTCTTTCTTAGTATGTCTCCACCCACATCCATCCCTGGAAAGAATTCTTATTTGTTTCAGTCTGCTTAAGGGGGTCTGTACATTGTGCCCCACTCTCACAGCCACCTCCCAGTGAGGCTCTTAGTTAAAAGCCAGCTATTGCTGTAAGAGATTTATTCCATTGAATAGATACGTTCACTCTCTCCTTTTCCCCCCCACCCTGAAACTTAATAAGCTGGGTTTGCGGACCAATTATTCCTGAAGAGTGTTGTCAAGTGCAGCTTAGCCTCTTTTCTGGTTCATCCACTGTGAATTGGCCTCATTTCCATGTTGTTTGTCTTTTCCACAGCATGGAATAATTCAATCTTCACGCTCTTCTCTCCAAGGACAGTTCCTAGGTGGTGAAGTAATTTCTTAACTGATCTGTTTCAGTATGGGGTAAATGGGGTCAAACAGCCTGTTTCTAGGACCTTCTGAATCTGTGTCACTGGCTGTTGTTTTCATAACCCTGGGAGTAGGTGGGCTAAACTCCTGTCCCTCACTCCCTTACTGGTGGTTGAGACATTTTCTGTAGTCCATCACCAGTCACAGCTGTAGACCATGCGACAGCCGCTGTCCTCCCACTTGAGCTGGGAATGAAGCCATTGCTGCTGAGTCATTTCTGGCTCGCAGTGACCCTTCAGGACAGAGCAGAACTGCCTCACAAGGTTTCCAAGGCTCTAAGTCTTTATGGAAGAGGACTGCCACATCCTTCTCCCATGGAGCAGCTGGGGACTTCGAACTCCCTGCCTTATGATTGTGAACCAAGTGTTTAATCACTGCACCAATACTTGAGTAATTGTTGTTATGCTCCCTCAAGTTGAACATGACTCATAATGATCCTTTGAATAATGGCTCTGAACCTTGCCCTGTCCTCAGCCAATCTCACCATCTCAGACACACTTGACTTCATTGCTACAGTAACTATATCAGTCCATCCCATTGAGGGTCTTCCTCTCTCATGCTAATGCTCCACCTTTCCACGGAAGATGTCCTTCTCCAAGGACTAGCCCCTCTTGACCAGAAAAGGGGGGGAATAGCCAAGTCCTCAGTGAGGAATGGCATAGCTTAGAAAAAAAATTTTTTTATTTAGTTTGTTTATTTTTCATTTCAATGAACATCTACAGAGATTTTGGAATTCCATTCATTCATTGTTGCACCATTCTCCCCGCACAAACCCCCCCCCCCCCCCGTTTGCTCCTCTCCTTGAAAAGCAAAAGAAAAACTCCCTCATTGGTGCACAATCCCCCGGCTTAGAAAAATTTTAAAGATATTTTGTTCTTTATAGATGTTTCCTTGCCAACTTAATAGTCCTCTTGTCTTATAAATCTTCCTTAACTTGAAAAATGCTCATCACTGAAAAGGAGCAATAGAATACATTTAACATCGTTTAACTCTTAAATAAAGACCAAGTCTTCCTGGAGCTTGCTCTCTTGGCCAGCAGTTCCTTCCATAACTAAACCCACTGTTGTCAATTGGATTCTGACTCATAACAACCCTATAAACTCATTGATGTGCAGTCAGAACACCTCATAGCTGACTCTGTTGGGTTTCCCAGCCTGTGCCTATACAGGAGGAGATTGCTATGTTTTTCCTGTGGAACGGGTGGTGAATTCAAGCTGCTAGAGAGTCATGAGCTTCGAATAGCAGTGGAGCTCTGTAAGGACCAGGTCACCGTGAGCTCCCTAGAGGCAGAATAAAACTGCTCCATAGGGTTTCTGAGGCTGTAAATCCCTACAGAAGCAGCCTTCCTCCTCCTCCTTCCATGTAGCAGCTGCTGGTTAAGAACTGTTGATCTTTTGGCTAGAAGTCTAACACCTAACCTACTAACCACTAGAACTCCTTAAGAGTTCCATTGTAGCTGCCATTGAATCAAGTACAATTCATTATGACCTTATGAACAACAGATGTGAATCATGACCCATATTGTGACGCCATCCTTATCATCTCTACCACACTTGAACCCATTGCTGCAGTCACTGTGTCAGTCCACCTCAATGAGGGTCTTCCTCTCTATCATTAACTCTCTACCTTTCCAAGCATGATTCTTTCCTAGAAATGCCAAAGTATGTGAGATGAAGGTTTGTCATCTTTGTTTCCAAGTACTCCAACTGCACTTGCTCTAAGAAGTATGTTTGTTCTTTTGGCAATCCATGGCACATTCCGTGCTCTTCTCTAACACCACAACTCAAAGACATCAGTTCTTCTGTCAGCCTTATCCATACCTATTCAATCTGTATGCTGAGCAAATTGAGAAATGACACGGGGGGAAAATGTAGCATCAGGACCAGAAGACCCATTAATGTCTACATTATGCAGATGACACAGCCTCACTTTCTGAAAATGAGGAAGACTTGAAGTGCTTGCTGCAGAAGATCAAGGATGATTGCTTTCACTGTGATTATATCTCAATGTTAAGAAAACACAGGTTCTCACTACTGGGCAAACAGGCAGTATCATGATAGATGGAGAAAAGATTGAAACTGTCAATGTTTTCATCTTACTTGGGTCCACAATCAACATATTTGATACTAGCAGTCAGATCAAGAGACATATTGCACAAGGAAAGTCTGCACTCAGGGATCGCTTCAAATTACTGAGGAGCAATGATAACAGTTTGAAGACTAAGGTGCACCTGATTGAGGCCATGGTCTTTTCTTTCAATCACTTGCTGTGTATCTGAGAGCTAGACAGTGAATAACGATGACAGAAGAAGAGGTGATATCTTTGAACTGTCATGATGGAGAAGAGGAGTAGTACCTTTCATCAGAGGATGAAAATAGTAGCTCTTTGTCATATGCCTGTAAGTTTTGTGAAAGATAAATATATTCTTTTCTTCTGACTTTCTTATTTTAGATATTTGGTATCTGTTAAGTTATTTAAAGGAAGAGCTGTTCTAATGAAAACCTTCTTTTACTTTCCTTTATTAGGCCATTAAAAAGCTATCTTCCCCACTACTGATAATTTGCCCAGAAACTACAGTAAAGGAGGTTACATTGTAATCACGGGCTTGGCAGGTAACCTGACTCAGTTTCAAATCCCAGCTCTCATATCTGCTAGGTTTGTACCTTGATTTATCTGAGCTGCAGTTTTCTGGTTTGCAGACTGGACATGACAAAACCTTATTTGTGAAGAGCATGATGGGGAGAAGGAGTCCATATAAAGAGCTTAGCACAGAACTTGGCATTCAGTAAGGGTGCAGTAAAGGGTGGATACTAAGTCCTTTATTCCACATGTTTGGGACATGTTAATCAGGAGTTACTAGAGAAAGAACTAATGTTTGGTGAGTGGACCTAACCTACTGCAGCAGAGTAGAATCTGACTCCTAGGGGCCTCCTTCAGGTTTCCAAGGCTGTGTATCTCCACAAGAGGAGACCGCCTATCTTTATCCTGCAAAAAACCCAGTGGATTCAAACTGCTGGACTTTTATTTAACAGTGCAGCACTTAATGCACTGTGGCACCAGAGCTCCTTTGGTGCAGTAGAAGGTTGTCAAAGAGAAGACCCTCAATGAAATGGATTGGCAGAGTGACTGCAGTCAACTTAAACATAGTAACAAGTATGAAGATGACTAAGATATCACTCTGTTGTGCATGTGGTCACTGTGATTTGTAGCTAACTTGATGGCACCTAACAATAGCAGATTACGTAGGGTATTTCCATGTTCACATATGGCATTTGACTTCATGTTCCCCGCTGTGATGCTGAACCTTGTGCCATGCGGACATCAAATACCATAATGGTTTCTCGTTGTGGACAGTGTTTGGTGGAGCTCCCAGTTGTAAAACAGGTTGGGAAGCAGGAGTGGCATCCATTTCCTAAACCACATGCCTCTGGAAACTCTATGAACTTGGAGAAACAACAATAGCTATGGAAAGACATTAGGTCTTTTGTTCATAGAGTTGATTTAAGTTCAGCTCGACTCAATGGCAATCACCACCAACAACAACATTATGAATTAGTCTGGAGACTAAGGTGTGCCTGATCCAGGCCATGGTCTTCAAAATTACATGCTATGCATCAGAAAGCTGGACAATGACTAGGGATGATAGAAGGAAAATGGATGCCTTTGAGCTGTGGTGTTGGAGAAGAGTATTGACTGCTAGGAGAACAAACAGGTTTGTCCTAGAGAGGGTGAGACCAAGTTGCTTCTTGGAGGCAAGGATTCTGAAGCTTCATCTGACATACTTTGACATGTTGCAAGGCGGGATCAGTCCTTGAAGAGGGATGTCATGCTTGGGAGGGTGGAGGGACAGTGCAGGAGAGGAAAACCCTCAATGAGATGGATTGATTCTGTCACTGGGGTAATGGGGATAAGTGTGTCAGAGAGGATGAAATTGGCTCAAGATAGAGTAGGGTTCAGAGCTGTTGTACTATGTTGTTACTGTGAGTTGCAAGTGACTCAGTGGTCTGTAACAAGAGCACAACATCGTGAATTGGGGAGCTTTGATGGTATAGTCTGTGGGGAATTGTGCTGCTTATCCAAAGGCCATGTCTCTCTAGTAGGTCAAATCCACCAGTGACTCCTTGAGTGGCCAGTCTCCCTCTAAGCAATTTATAGCCCCAGAGCCTAATGGAGGCCAGTTACGAGTCATTTTGACGATGGCAGTATTCTGAATTATGGAGCTCTGGTGTCAAAGTTCAAAGAGAGTTTGTCTGTTAATCCAAAGTCTGCACCTCTCTACAGGTTTAAATCCACAAGCAGCTCCATGGAATAAAGGTGGGCAGTCTCCTTACATGTGATTTACAGAAACTCAAAGGAGGGTCAGCTATGAGTTGGTTCTGCCTTGAGGGCAAGAGGTTTTATTGTTAATTGGGTGGTGGCTGCCCAAAAACAGCATACCCTATACCTGCTAATATAACACCATTGGGATTTTCCTTGTTACGCTAATGTCACTATACATTAGAATTGACTCACACAATAAGAAGCCTTAAACTATGAGAAAAGACATTTCTGTTTCTTAAAGCCAGTCACTTTTATTGTATGTTTGGTACTGTCAAGTCAGGGCTGATCCAAGGCTGACTCTACAGAAAGTTTTCAGAGGCTGTAAATTGCATGGAGGAGACTGCCCATCTTTGGAAACCCTGCTTACCCCATGCTCATTACCAGCCCTCCTTGGCATTTAAAGATCTAAAAATTAAGATAGATACGTAAGAAAATAATTCAGAGTTTGAGGGCCTTTGAGGGACAAATGACAGTGATTCCTTAAAATTACATACAGATAGTGCAGGCCAGATGTTTGGACAAAGTATTTATTATGTAAAACTTGGGGATTTCCCCAAGGATACATATGTAAGTGTGCTGCTAAATGACTTAACTAAGTTTAATGTCCCAGTTTCTGTGTATTCTTGGACAGTGTCTACTTATCAACAAGAAATGATCTCTCAGGGAAGTGAATTCATCCAATTTGAAGATAGCCCTGTTTGCACCCCCCTACCTACCCATCCACCATCTCTGCCACCCTCAAAGACATCTATATGCAATGACTAGTAGCCATTGGGCAGTTTCACTAGCTTTTTAGTCCTTTGTCTTTACATCTCTGGGCCTTCCTTTAGCCAGAAACCTTTATGGCTTCTGAAGAACCATTTCTTCATCCTGTGAAGGTGGGACAAGATAATGTCATGCTAGCTAGCAGGATATTTTGGACAGAGGCAGGGAAGTATCTGACTCTATCCAAGCACTAAGCACAATGGCCTGTAAGAGACTCACTTTAGCCCAGTCAGTTTACTTCTGATTTCATCTCAGTCTGGATCTGGTTGTCCAAATGAATTGCTTCTAATATAACTGCTTAACAGGACAGCCCATAAACTGGACAAAAGTAAGTGCCATAGCAATTGGATATATTCTGCCAAGATTGTTATAGATTCCTTTAAATGCTGAAAGTATGTAAACTGGGATTCATATCTCATCTTGGATCCTTCTTTCTTGAAGTGGGCTGATAAAAATTGGTGAAGTCTATCTAACACAGATTAGCATCTGCCCACATAACACAGGAGTAGGAAGCAGAAAAACGTGGATTCGAACTGTGGCTCTGTTGCATAGGTGTATAACTTGGTTACTTAGCTTTTCAAAGCTTCAGTTTTTTCATTTGGAAAAGGTAGCCAACACCGACCTTGGAAAACTGATGAAGAGGAAATCATGTATTAGTATCAGCAGAGTGTTTGGTGTTCATGGTCGTGCAAGCAGGTTGTGAGATTGGGGGAGCCTCAAAACTGTTGCAGCGGAAGAAGCCACCTTAGTGATTTGTTAACTGGAAGTGTTTAAGTCTTTGTGGGATAGGGAATGGTGGATTAGAATGGGGAGCATGACCTTCTGGGTCAGATACAGGGAACTTGAAGTTAACCTTTCTGTTCAGTAATTGCCTGACTCTCTGAACCTATTTCTTCATATCTAAACTCTTAGAAAGGCGCTCTGGGGGCACAGCAGTTGATCACTCTACTGCAAACCAAAAGATTGACTGTTTACCCAGCGGCTCCATGGGAGGAAACACTTGATGATTTGCTTCTGTAAAGAATACAGCCTAGGACATTCTATGGTGACTCGCACCTCTGTACTGTTGGGTTGCTATGAGTTGACATCACCTTGATGTTAACAACAATAATCTAATACCAACGCCTAATTATCAACACAGTCAAAGTTGTTTGGAAGAAGAATAATGCTTATATATGTGAAGTTTCCCCACACTGTCAGTGATACACAAGGTTGTTGTTGCTAGGTGCTGTCGAGTTGAGTACGACTCATAGTGACCCTATGAACAAAAGAGGTAAATTCATTAATAATGCCAATCTGTATGTTTCCAGTCATAAAAGGAATGATATAATACATAGACAAAGATTGAATGGACCAGTGTTCTCATACAAAGAGCCTATGTATATCCAATAACATACATACACATACACACACAATAACAGGCTTTGTAACTTCAAAATATAAGAGAATGGGTATCTTAAGGTTTTTGCTTATAAGATACCCATTCTCTTAAATTTTGAAATAAGTGATAAATGGTATTTTTAAGGATTTTGTATTTTTCTGTTTTAAACTAGAATCTAGTAAATATGATAGCTACAGTATCATTTTCTCTGAATTGTGTATATAAGGTTGTTGATTAATTTGATAATGGGGAGTATATATTGGTCGTATAATGCCTCTCTTGATTTTTTTACTACTGCCGCCAAGGCTGTTGATAGTGGATGAAAATAAAATTAAATCCTGGACAACTTCAATCTTTTCACTGTCTACCATGGCAATGCTTATTAGTCTGTGAGAATTTTTGTTTTCTTGATTTTCAGTTTAATCCACAGAGTGCTGAATAATTAGTAAGTGATAGTAGTTTAAAAAAAGATATCTCTTTCTTACCTTTGAGAAAGTTAAGATACATTTTAAAACATTGAGAGTATCCTTGAAAAAAATTAGGCAAAAGGGAGAAGCATTCACACAGATACACAATTGTATGTGAAAAGAATGGCTTTGCCAAAAATTGTGGGGTGTTGGTCTGCCAGCCCAAATGAAGCAGCACCTCTCTTGACTTGTGTCAGCCTGCAGGTCTGCAGGAGAAAGGTGGGCGGTCTCCTCCCCTGCAGTTTACAGCTTCCAAAACCAGGTGGAGGATCAGCAGTGATTTGGTTCGAGCTCTTGAAGTGAGGTTTCTGAGCATCATAGAAAACTTCAGAAGTACTTTCATGATGACTTTAGTGAGTCAGGACCAAAGTAAACAGTTGTCTATCCTGTTCCAGTTGTCCATGCTGAAAGCTTAAAAATCCATTTTAATTAAAACTAGTAAACAACACTTTGTTAGGCCGCATCAGTGAGCATAACACCCTTTTCTAAGGTAATATGACTTTGACACCTTTGAATTAAAAAACGATCTATGTAGTTTTAGACCAACTTTATTCTATAGTATGAAGATGAAGGAAGGTGATAATTACCTGACAATTTGAGTTTGTATATTCCATTTGGGTAAATCCGTTTTCTAGGTGGGTGTTATGCACTCTCTTAGAGTATTTGATGTTGACATGACCAGCCTTCAGCAGGTAATTGCCAAGTTTTGTCTTCTTGTAGATTTTGCCTTTCAAAAAATGAAACAAAATCTCTTGTTTATATGTAGTTACATTTAAAAGCTAATGGCTTTTAAATGGAGAAAAAAAAATCAGAAGTGTTTTTTGAAGCTACCTTTAAAAATGTCCTAGAATTAGCAGATTCACCTAGAAGACCCCAACTTTCCTTAGAAGATTTACATGTTTTCAGTCTCCTTTCTTCTGGATTGGACCCCCTTAAGACTCAAGGTGGTTAACATTCAGGTCAATTTGAGGCTTCATGTGATTTTTTTTTTCTTTCACAGTAGTAACTTGGGCTTGATGAAGTTTTTTTAATCTAGATTTTTAATTAAAGCTTCCCAGTCCTCTAAGAAATATGCCAAGGAACATCCCAAGTCGATTACTGATTCCTTCTTATGCAAGGAACTGTATATTTCAGAGTAATGATTTATTCTAAAAATTTCCTTTTAAGTATCTCCTCCTTCTGTTTGCAGTAAATGATGTTAAAATGGAGCTTTTTATTTATAAGAAGAAGTTGGATTTGCATTAATCCATTTTTGCTCTAACAGAACATTTTCCTATGTATAGTTATTTACACCACAGAATTCATATGAGACACATAAAATCAGAGTGTTTGGACTGGAGGGGCCCTCAGGGACTATCTGGTCAACCTCTTGTTTTTCAGCTGAGACACAGGCAGGCACCTTGCCCAGTCTGTGCATCACATAGCCAGCGGGTGGCCCAGTGCTTAGGACTGCCAGGCCCTCCAGACTCCTATTTTATGTGCCCTCTCCAGTCTCTGCTGCCTTTAGTTTGATTGTGGGTGGCATTTGAGTTTTTTGGTGTTTGTTGGATTTGCACGTTTGGTAAGTAAATAATCACTGAATTTTTGGTCATGAATGAATGGTGGAAGTAAAGACCAAATACTGTGTTACAGAAATATGCAGTGAAACCCTTTAAATAAACAAAATTGACCTACCTGACTTTGAACTCAGTTTCCCTTTCCACCCCAGAGCTGACCATTGTAGTCTTTGGCTGTATGATCAAATGGCTCACAGCAGATGTTTTTGATCTTCTAGAACAGAAGAATCAATAACAGAAGATGACAAGAGGAGGTACGTTTTGAATTGCAGCTGAGTTTAATTTGAATAATTTTGGCCCTGCCTCATGGATTTAACACACTGTAGCACATTACCTGTAATACAGATTCTACTGGGGAAACTTTTGGCTGAGAGAATACAGGTAGGAACATATTCTGTGAAAGTAGTTGGCCAGGATTCATGATTTTTGCTTTCCTCAATCAAGCTTGGCTTTGTCCCTTACATGAGCTGTGTGACTTTCCATCTTTTAGCATTTTATGTGTTGTTCTATTTGTATGACTTGTCTCTCTTCTCTAAGCCTTTTCTGTCCTTCTGCCTCCTCCTCTGAATAACTGCATTGAAGGCACACGGTTCAAGGCTACCAGCTGCTCCAAAGGAGAAAGGTGGGCAGTCTCCTCCCATATGATTAACTGCCTCTGAAAACCCACCAGACGGTCAGCTATGGGTCGGTTCCAATTGTTGGTACACAGCCAGAACAGTAACAGTCTTACTGTGTCTCATTTTATATCTGTCTGGCTGGACTTTATGAGGAGGAATGTGGCATCTGGGTTGGAGGAAGACTCATCGACAACCTGCGTTATGCAGATGACACAGCCTTGCTTGCTGAAAGTAGGCAGGACTTGAAGCATTTGCTGCAGACGGTCAAGGACTATAGTTTGTAATATGGATAGAAGTGTAACATCAAGAAAACAAAGGTCACTGTTGGGCCACTTGGCAACATCATGATAGATGGAGAAAAGATTGAGATTGTTAATAATTTCAGCTTGTTCAGTTCCACAGTCAACACTCATGACATCAGCGGTCAGGAAATCAAAAAACGAATTGCATTAGTATAATCTGCTGTCAGGGACCTACCTTTCCAGAGTAGTGAAGGGCAACAATGTCAGTATAAAGACTAAGTTGCACCTGATCCAGGCCATGGCCTTCACAATTACTTGCTATGCATCAGAGAGCTGGACAATGACCAAAGATGACAGAAGAAGAATAGATCACTTTGAGTTGTGGTGCTGGAGAACAGTATTGGACATACTGTGGACTGCCAAGAGAACAAACAGGATTGTCCTGGAGAGGGTGAAAACAAGTTGCTCCTCGGAGGCAAGGATTTTGAGATTCAGTCTCACATACTTTGAGCATGTCGCCAGGAGGGACCCATCTTTGGAGAAAGCTATCAAGCTTGGAAAGGTCAAGGGACAGTGCAGGAGAGGAAGACCTTGGATGAGATAGATTGATACAGTAACTGGCGTAGTAAGGGTAGGTGTGTCAGATTCAGTGAGATTGGCTCAGGAGAGGAGAGCAAGGTTCACAGTGCATAGGGTCACTGTGAGTTGTAATCAGCTCAGTGGCACATGGCAACAACATAAGCAAAATGGTTTTTTGCCCATAGCACCTAAAAACTGTATTGACCACTCTGAATTCTTGCTGAATGTTGACTCAGTATAACATTCTTCTTTACTAACCTTTATCCCATTTGGATCATCCCACCTTGAAGAAAGTGCAACCAGAGTGCTCCATAGAGGCAAGGATGGTGACACTTCTAACTTACTTTGGACTTATTTTCAGGAGGAATTAGTCTTTGGTGAGAGTACCATGCTGGAAAAAGTAGAGGGTCGGTGAAAGATATGAAGACCCTCAGTGGGCTAGACTGACTCAGTGACGACACAGTGGAACTGAGCAGGACAGAGAGATGACGATGGCGCAGGATAGGGCAGGATTTAGATCGGTTGTTCATGGGTTTTCTGCGAGCCATAGTTATCTTGATAGCACCTAACAGCAAGAACAAGATTGCTACAAGTATAATAAACAAAAATTTTACTAAGGAAATCCTGCTTTCTTCCTTCTGTTTTTCTGTTTTGTTTTGTTTGTTTTGGGTTTTTTTGTATAAAGTTACTCAAGTGTTCAGGTCTGTCATTCATCGGGTCACCATGAGTTGTCTATGACTCGACGGAACTTAACACCACCACCAACATAGAGCTCTGTGGGCCTCGTGGACAGGAAGTTATGCTACCAACCCAAAAGTGGGTGATTTTAATCCGTGGCCCCCAGGCCTGGTTTTAATTGCTTGTTTTGTTGGTTTTGGGTTTTTTGTTTTTTTTTTTTTGGGTCAAACATTTTTTCCAAGTGGTATAGAACTGGTCTATTTGCTGTACAGAGGTAACTTGTGGTTGCTGTGATGCTAAACACAGTGACACTGATGTGTCAAATGCAATAATGGTCACCCGGTTACCCATGGTGGACAGTGTTTGGTAGAGCTTCCTGATTAAAACAAGCTTGGAAGCAGGAGAGGCATCCACTTCCGCAACAGCTTGCCTCCAGAAACCCTATGAACTTGGAGAAATGATGAAAGTTATACAAGTGTTCAGGTCTTTCGTTATGAGTCATCTATGACTTGACAGCACTTAACAACATGCTGTATTTTTTAGATTAATAGAAGATAATTCTCATCACAAGGGCAATGATATCCTTAATTCTGTTTTTGAATAGCCATGAATCGTTTTTTATAATTCATTGAAAAATAATAAGGACTGCAGCCTTCAGTATGGATTACATCTCAATGTCAGGGAAGAAAAATCCACCATCAGACAAATAAGTAGCATTATGATACATGGAGAAGATAATGAAATGTCAACAATTTAAATTAGATCTGTAGTCAACACCCATGGTAACAGCAGTCAAAACACCAAACAAAAGACGGGTTGCGTTGGGGAAATCTGCTGTTAGGGACTTCTTTAATGTTCTAAAGGAAAAAAAAAAGGTGTCAGTTTAAAGAGTAAGGTATACCTGATCTAAGGCATGCTATTTTCTAGTTGCTTCTTTATGCATATGAAAGCTGCATAGTGAATAGGGAAGACTAAAAAAGAACAGATGTCTTTGAATTGTGATGTTGTCCTATGGTGAATGTCCTAGGGTGTGGATTACTAAGAGAATCAACAAATCTTTCTTGGAAGTAGTGCGACCAGGGTGCTGCTTAGAGGCAAGGGTGGTGATCTTTCCCCTTATATATGTTGGGAGTGGTTTAGTTCTTGGGGGGAAAACCCCACTGTGCTGAGGAAAGTGAGAATCAGCAGAAGAGAGGGAGACTTTGAAGGAGATGGATTGAGGCAGTGAGTCCACCAGTGACTTGAGCTTGGGAGAGAGTGTGAAGACAGCCCACGGTAGAGCAAGATTTCTGTTTGTTGTCCATAAGGTTGCTAGGAGTCACACTCAACATTAAGACATCTAACAACGTAGTTTTGGTTTGTTTTTTTTTTTTTTTAACTTAATCCAGGTGCTCTTGTTTTCTGTAAATACATAGACTCATAAATTGGTCTGATTTTCCTCTATCTCCACCTTTTCATTTAGAAACTACGGAGGGGTATATGTTGGCCTTCCATCTGAAGCTGTCAGCATGGTAGCCAATCAAACAAAGACAGTGCCAAAAAGTAAGTCAAATCCTGTAACAGTTGTTATCAGTAAATATTTGGTTTTGCACTCTGGTGGAAAATTTCTATGTCAACTTGCTGGGACTGGGGCTATGCAGTTATTTAGTTGCAGGGAATCTTATCATTGTAATTATTTGTTGCAGTTGCCACCCTACATGCTACAGTATTTCCAGAGCAAAATGTGGTTTCTGCTTTCTAAACATGGCCATGATCCATGAGTATTTTTAATTTCTTGTCAATGTGAAAATGAAAATTAATGGTTAAATAAGTTTATAGAGTCTTTGTAGAACATAAAACTAAATCCCAGTAACATAAAGATGACTCACTGACAAGCAATCTGGTGGTTAAGGGAAGAATTACAGCCTACTCTGTAATTATGTGAAATGAGATGGTGCTTTCAGGTCTAGTGAGGTTCTTTTCATTATGAGACATGACTGTAACCTTGTAGCTAGCTTCTTGCCTAAGTAAGATTCCAAAGTGCAGCTCTAATCACTGCACAATTATCTTATATAAAGTCTTTTATGTAATAAAAATATTAGTACTTTTAATTTGTACACAAGGCTGCCTTGCATTATTTATTTTCATTGTTTGTTCTTCATTATTATGTCACTATTTTATGAGCTCTGGTGGCCTGGTGGTAAGAAGCTGTGCTGCAATCCCAAGGGCACACAGTTTGAATCCACCAGCTGCTCTGCTGGAAAAAGATGGACAGTCCCCTCCTGTGTGCTTTTTACTGTCTCTGAAAACAAACTGGAAGGTCAGCTATGGTTTGGTTCCAACTTGAAGACACAGAACAACAACATTTTATGACTTAGACTTCTTGTTGCTACGTGCCATCAAGTCGGCTTCGACTCAGTGTTCTGAGAAGAGCAGATCTGAACTGTGATCATCAACTCTGATGTACTTAAGCACATTGTAACAGTCTCTGGGTCAGTCCATCTTGTTATGGGCCTTCTTCTCACACTCATCCTCCACCTTTCCAAGCATGATGTCCTTCTCCAAGGACTGCCTTCTCCTAACAATGATTTAGACTGATGTTGAGTACTGTCAAGTTGGAAGTGAATGATAGCTGACCCTAACAGAGGCAGCTAATCACTCAGGGGGAGATTGCTCAGCCTTCCCCTTCAGAGCAGCTGGTGGATTTGAACCATTTGCCTTCGGGATTGCAGCATAGCTTCTTATCGCTACTGTTAATAGTCTTATAGGAAACTAGAATATGTTCTAGATATTCTGAGCATTTAACATTTCTTAATTTTTTTCTTAAAGATTAGAAGAGAAGGGGATCATGACTCGGCTATCAAGAGGTATTGTATACGTGTCTAAATACACATAATGATGAGCAAATTGTAGATGTTGCTGTGTTTCTAAGAGGTCTTAAATTTTAGGGTTAGAATAATTTGACTCATGGCTAAATATTTAGAATCAAACATGTTTTATTTTCAAGGTTCTTTAATGATGAGCTCTGTTTTCTCTGTGGTTTCCTTTTTTTATTCCCCCTCCCCCATTTCCTTTGTTCTGCATGGAGCCAAGTTTATTTAATAAGAGCAGGTGAGTTCACAGAGAACATGAGGTGTCACGCTTCTTCAAGGCCAAAACCTTGAGAAAATAGAACTTGAGAAATTATTTCTAGGAAGAGATCAGAGAGCCTTGGATTGAGTACCAGAGTAAGATTAATGTAGTTTGGCCACAACCAGAAGTTCGTTAATAAACAGAAAAAGAGCGTTTTATCAATATGAGAAATCTGGTCAGGATGAGTAATCACCAGCCAACTGAAATGTAGTTACACAGAAAGAAATATAAAATCCTAGACTAATTTACAAATCAGATAGTGTAAAACACGTTCAGTGTGGACAGAAGAAATTGTTGTCTGAAACAGGAACCACTGTGGACCTGAGGTAGAATTGTAGTAATACAGATACAAAGGAGAACAGTAGAGAACCAGCTTCCACTTATTACCTTTCTCTGTTGTGTATTGAACAACCATTTCTTCCAAAGGAAGGGACTCTGGCAGTCAGTCTCAACAGTGAATTTCATACCTGGATCTTCACTCGATTTCAGCCATGCTGCTTGGAAAGAGCCAGTGATTCAGAATACCCCATCTCTTGAGTTCACGTGCTGTCTCTGGGAATCAGACAGTATCAGGCTTGAATTCAGGCCCTTGGACTGACTAGTTACCCTTTGTAGTCTCAGCTTTATTCTTGTAAAATAGAGCCAATGCCTGTATGGAAGGATTGTTGTTAAGACTTAAATGTAGAGCCACACAATTTGATGGGTGAAGAGAGGGATTGGTAAAGGAAAGGAGAAAGGTCAGGTGTAAAAACAGTGTATATGAACTTTGCATGTAAATCAGTATAAAATAAATTTTTTTAGAAACAGAAAAATTTGCAACATTTTGCCAGAAGGCAAACAAAGAGGGGGGAATCCTACCCAGTGCTTTGATTTGTAAATAATTCCTTTCTCAAATGAGCGAGCTGATTTAGTAAGAATAAACTCCTATAAGTGGGGAAAAAAAAAGTAAAGGAATGATAGCTTCCACTATCATTATAGGCATCCTTTTTGCCATCATCATACTATTAACCTTTTTTTTTAACCAGAATCCAGCCATTAATACACTCATTCCTCATTTAACAACCTAGGCAGGTGCCAAAGATTAGCTTGTGTAGCATAGATGATCGGTGTTACACAAAATGAAGGGTGATCACATCGGTTCACAAAACGGATCATGGCACCTTACTACCTAACTGACCGATTGCTTCATTATGGAATGGCCAGGTTCCATTATTACTAATCCAATCCACTGAGAGTCCAGCCTGGCTAAATTGACACATTAACTGTCACAGCCAACCTTAATCTCACATCACACTTCTACATTTATTAATATATCAAATTGTCCGATGTTGTTCTTTACTAGTGTAAATGCAAACTGTCAGATAATGAGAAAGTCAGTAAGTGAGAAGCAGGTGTATTGAAGCAGCTTCTTGCATTGGGCCAGTGACATTGCTGTTTGGGATGGGGGAGGGTTGCAGAATAAGCCCACAAATGAAGGCAAATAAGCTTTCGTTGCTAGAGAAAGGGGCCACAGGAGGTAGAAAAGCCATCTTCCTGAGAGGAAATAAGTAACATCCCTGGGAAGATGCTTTCTTCTGAAGCTTTTCTGTATGCAGTGTTCATAATAAGTTTCTGACCTTCCCTGCAAATTTGAGTGCCTTGCCAGTTTTCATCTCTGAACAAGTCATTTCAGTGTCTACATCAAGTAGAAAAAAGTACTCTGGTTGAAAGCAAATACCAATTACTCTCTATTTTCTTAAAAGCAGATGTGTTCCAAGCGTTGGGTTAGAATAGGAAGAGAGGCCGTGTAAGTGGCTGTCCAGCGACTGGGTGTGGTCACAGCTCTGTCTCACATGGTTAGAGGAGTCCCTTTACAGTATCTTTCAGTTCCACTTTTCTTGGAGATAAAGAAGCAAGATAATTGTTCCTCTGGATGAGTGTATCTAAAATTCCATAATAACAACAGGATGTTACTGATAAGCCAGCCAGCATAACTTGAGAAAGCTAGCTGAAATATTTCCTCACAGCTCATGGTTATTAATGCATGTGATTTTGTTGCGTTCCACTTTTCACTTCATCCCCTCCCTCCCAGTTTCTTACTCCTGAGCTATCGGTTTGATCCTAGTCTTCCCCCAATCCTTTGGATTACCAGAAAGTGTTCTAAGTTGAAATGCTGTCTATTTTGTTGCTGTTCAGGATTTACTTGTGCGTGCTTATCTGTGGTGGACATCTCTCTGAGCTTAAATTACGGGGAAGAGATTAGGATGAGCATAAAGACATGTTCTAGGAAGGACTGGAGATGCATTTATCAAACTGTCTTATCTCCAGAGATGAAGCTGGAGGTAAAAGGTGGTTAGGTTATTTTTGGAAACAAAGTCTAGAATGGTTTGAGAATGTGTTAAAATTATTCACATCACAAGTACCAGTTTGTGGTTTCCTGTGCAGATGACTCTAGCGTGAAAGCTATGCTCCTTTGGATGTATGGAGGACCTCCAGCCAGAGGAACCTAAGTGAGATCTCTTAAATGCCACTCAGTGCACCTGTAACATGAGGGTTCCCAAAAGTACTTGATCTAATGTATGGTACCAGATCCTTCCAAGTAGTCTTTTGGCACACTGGTTAAGTATTTGGGTACTAACCAAAAGGTCAGTGATTTAAATCCATCAACCACTCTATGGGATAAAAACCCCTACTAATCGGATCTCATGAAGATTGCAAATCATCTAAACTATGGACTTTAGTAAATAATAACATATCAGTATTGGTTCATCAGTTATGAAGAATATGCCACACAAAGGCAAGATGCCAAAAATAGAAGGAACAGTGATTGGGTGGGAAGGATAGAGGGTTTGTGGGGACTCTCTGCACTTTATGCTTAATATTTTATAAATAAAAAATTACTCTTAAAAAGAAAATCTGTTTTTAGCAATAAGAAAAAATATATTGCAATTCATTGCTATACAGTGAATCAGTTCCAACTCATTGGAACCTATGAGACAGACTAGAACTGCCCCAGAGGGTCCCGGAGCCTGTAATCCTTACAGATGCCCATGACCATATTTTCTCACACGGAATGGCTGATGGCTTTTCAGTTAACAGTTGCATGCTTAACTACTGCACCACCAGGGCTCCACCAGGGAAACCCAGCTTCTCTGGCAGATTGGTTGCTGTGAGTTGGAATTGACTCAATAGCACATATTAGCCCCACCCTTGGGGTTCCAACAATTAGCAAAAGGCTGGTTTATAGCAAATATATTTTTAACGTGTGTGGTATTGATAAAAGGCTTGGCTTCACCATTGTTTTATCATGTTATATTTAATTGAAAGATTCTTAGCCTCTTTTCCCACCTCACTTTGTCATTTTATATAGATGTCTAGTGCTTTGCATTGTGCTTAAAATCATAAATAAGTACTGAGAGAATTCTGAATGTATTTTGCTTAAAACCAGTAGTTCAAATTAGCAGTAAAATTAGTAGTTAATTTGTTGGCGTATTGTTACTTTCCATTGAGTCCATTTAAATACAAGACAACACTACTGGTACCCAAGTAACTGTAATCTTTCAGAAGCAGATCATCGGAGTTAACCTTCCTTTGGCTGGGTGTCGACTAACCTTTCAGCTGGTAGTTAAGCACTTAACCATTTCTACCCCCAGGGACAGATAATATTATTAACTAAATTGTGTCTTTCCAAATTTGCTAACTCTTTCTTTCTTTCTTTCTTAAAAGCTATTGTCATCATAGCTTGCAAATGAAGATTCAGAAAGAACCTGGCTCCATGGGACACTGTACTGTGCACAGACATTTTCCAAGTAAATTCTTTGCAGTCCTGTCTCCAAACCCAACCCCAGAGTCTTAGTGTATAGTTAAGAAATCAAGGGTAAAAACCAAACCTACAGCTGTTGAGTTGCTTCCAATTCATGGTGACCCCAAACCATGGCTACATGCTGGATTAATAGCAGGGAATTGGTTAGTCGGTTTGCTCATATATAGAACTTCCTGCGAGTGACCCATGAAAGACAAGTTGACAGACGGTCCTGGGAACTCTGACTTCCCAGCCTGCTTGGCTGTGCTCCGGCCATGTTTTCACCCTCGCCATTCAACACAGTTCATGAAGATCATATCTTTTCACTGATACTTTTTTGATAATTTTTATATAGCAGAATCCATATTCTGTTTATAACTTAGAAGTTTAAAGCTTATAACTGAACTACCTAAAGTAATAATATATTTATCCGTTGCCTTTCAGTATTTTTACTTCACATTCATTTGTAGCTATAAGATTATCCAACTTGTTTTTTACCGTTCTTTTTCCCCCTGTTTGATTTTCAGCTTTATAGAAATAACAGGAAATTTCCTTTGTTAGGAACAGTGTATTCCATCGCAACGTTGAATTTTCCACTGGGGTGGGGTGGATCTCAAGTATTTAATTTGCTTACCATCTGCACATTTTATTAAATATCTATTTTCTTTACTCCAAAGTTTATGTAACTACAGATACATCAGAACTGCTTAGTTTCCCCCCCTCCCTTTGTGTAATCATGATATCTCATCTTGTTAATTCTGTATTATTTTCACAGATTTATGATGAATGGTTAGTGGAATATTTGGACAGTTCTCAATTTGATGATGACCATTGTGTCTCTGTTAGTACCACAATGTAAATGATTCAATTTACCAATGTATTTCAACAAATAAAATATTTTTATCCCTCTTTACTTGGGTTTCTCAATTATTTAAAATTAAAACACATTAAAAAAAGCCATGAATGCCATTGTTTTTTATATATTCACCACTAGGCCAATAGACAGTATCACTGTAGATGCAGAAAAGAAGGAAGTTGTCAATGATTTCTTCTTATTGGATGCATACTCAACACCCTTGTACCAGTAGTCAGTAAATCAAAAGATGAGTTTCACTAGGAAATTGTGCTATCAGACACCTCCCTAGGATACTAAAGAGTAATGATGTCTGTTTAAAGACTAAGGAACACCTGATCCAAACCATGATATTTTCAGTTATTTGCTATGCATTTGACACTTGGACAGTGATTAGGGATGACAGAATAATAATCAGTTCCTTTGAGTTGTGGAGTTGGAGAAGAGTACTGAACATACCAGAGCCTGCCAAGAGAATAAATAGGTCTGTCCTGGAAAGAGTGAAATGTGCTCTATGGAGACAAAGATGGTGAAACTCCATTTTATATACTTTGGCCATGTTGTTCTTCAGTCATTGGAGAAGTACATCATGCTTAGAAAAGTGGTCAGCATAAGAGATAAAAGCCCACAATAAGATGAATTGACACAGTGACTGCAGTTGTGAGCTTAAGTGTGTTGGAGATGGTGAGGATGACATAGGGAAGATTCCAGATCTGTTGTTCATAAGGTCGCTGTGAGTCATAGCCAGCTTGATTGCACAGAACAGCATATGACAATACATAATTTACAGATTATTATGAAAAACCAAAATTCTCCACAGTATGAAAAGTATCAAATATTTTGTCCACAGGTAAAAATCTCCATTTGACTCCCAGCAAGCCCTCTGGAGCCCTCAGCGCCACACACAGCCAGGAGAGGTGAAATGTCCATTGGGTTCCCAGCAAGCCTTCTAGAACCCTCAGGCCTTCACAGAGCCAGGAGAGGTGGGGAGGACCTTTTCAGACCTGCATAGCAGTGGCCCTCAGTCTCCAGTGGAAAGTATCACCAACATTCAGCATCCTGCCAAGACAGTGCTTTTGCCTGAGACATCATCCTGCTTTGCCAGCTGTGCACATAAACTAGAAGACTCCAGTGCTCAGCAGCTACAAGAAAACAGTCCTAGAGTAGAACGTCTGCGACAAAGTCTTTCTTCCTGAATTGTCAGAGTGGGAAAGACTCACAGCTGGCCCCCAGTCCTGGATAATCATGCCACAGGACTTCACAGGAAAACTATAGGCCAGGTGAGTTGGCCTCCCACTTCCTACTAGTACACTGAGCTCCCCAACTGAAGTAAATCTCCCCTGAAGTCCAGGGATCAGCGAGAAATTCAGGCAGAGTGAACTGCCCCTCCCTCCTCTGGAGCTCTTGAGCCAAGATCATCAGAATAAGGTCCCACTAGGACCCCAGGCAGGATAAATCTTAGCACAGCAATGACACTGAAGAAGCAGGCTAATTCACACCCTACACAAGACCAAAGCAAGGTGTCACAAAAAAAATAATGGTCAAAACACAGAATCAAGAGATGTTCTGAAGACACAAAGCCTGATTGAACTTCCTAAGACAGAGTTCATAAGAACAATATATATCTATATATAAGAAGCTGAGCAAACTTCATACAGAATAAACCACAAAAGAAAAACACTGAGACATATCATAATCACATTTTCAAAAAAAAGATGAGAGAAAAATCAAGAGTTACCTATAAGAAAGTGTCTGTCTGTTTCATTGACTATGCAAAGGCATTTGACTGTGTGGATCACAACAAACTGTGGCTAACTCAGAAGAATGGGAATCCCAGGCACTTGATTGTGCTTATGTAAAACCTATACTTGGACCAGGAGGCATTCGTCAGAACAGAGCAAGGAAACATGGCATGGTTCAAAATCAGGAATGGTATACACCAGGGATGTGTTCTATCTCCATACCTTTTAGTCTATATGCAGAAATAATCATTTGGGAGGCTGGGCTCTATGAGGAGGAAAGTGACATCAGTATTAGAGGAAAACTCATCAACACTGTTGTGCAGATGACACAAATCCTGCTTGCTGATACTGAAAAGGACTGGAAGCACTTGCTGTAGAAGGTCAAGGACTGCAGCCTTCAATATGAATTGAAGCTCAACATCTAGAAAAATAAAGATTCTCACCACTTGGCCAATTGGCAGCATCAAATAGTGGTGAAGAGATTGAGACTGTTAACAGCTTCAGTTTGCTTGGCTCCACAATCAACTCTCTTGGTACCAGCAGCCAGGAAATTAGACAACAAATTGCATTGGAGAAGTCTGAGGTCAGGGACCTCTCCAGAGTACTGAAGAGCAATGATGTAGGACTGGAGACTAAGGTGCACCTGATCCAGGCCATAGTCTTTACAGTTGCTTGCTATATATCAGAAAGCTGGGCAGTGACTAGTGATGATAGGAAAATTGATGCCTTTGAACTGTGGTGCTGGAGTATTGAATCTACTGTGGACTGACAAAAGAACAAAGAGGTTCATCCTAAAGAGGGTGAAACCAGGCTGCTCCTTGAAGGCAAGGATTCTGAAGCTTCTTCTGACATGCTTTGGGTATGTTGCAAGGAGGGATTAGTCCTTAGAGAGGGATGTCATGCTTGGGAGGGTGGAAGGTCAGAGCAAAAGAGGAAGACCTTCGATGAGATGGATTTACTCAGTGACTGGATTAATGAGAGTAGGTTTGTCAGAGACAATAATGTTGGCACAGGATAGAGCAGGGTTCAGGGTTGTTGAACATAGGGTCGCTATGAGTTGCAAGTGACTCAACAGCTCGTAACATCAACAACCTATAAGAGAGAGCAACTAAGATTAAGTGCTGATTTCTGAGCAGAAGGCATGCAAGCAAGAAGACAGTGGAATGGAATATATCAAACACTCAACACAACTTTGACTCAGGAGTACTGTATCTAGCAGAACTATCCATCAAATATGACAGATCAAGATATCCTCAGAAAAGCAGAAATTAAGGGAGTTTGTGAAATCAAGACTACCATTGCAAGAAATACTGAGGGAAGTCCTTACAGAGATGCCACAGAAAGCAGGATGGACCAAAGTAACCAGCAGCAACACCAAAAAGAATAAAATGATAGCAACAAAATCTTGTCTCTCAATAATGACACTGAATGTGAATGGTTTAAATGCACCAGTGAAGAGAAAAAGAATAGCAGATTGGATAATAAAACCCATCAGTATGCTGTCTATGAGAGACACACCAGAAAAGTGAAGATAAAGGATAAAAATAAAAGGATGGTATAAATGCTAAAAGGGTCAGTAGAATAAGAACATAACCCTAATAAATAAAATATGTACTAAATGATACAGCTGCAAAATACATAAAGCAAACATTAACCGAACTAAAAAATGTAACAGACACAACTATGATTGTAGTAGACTTCAATACCACTCTCAAGAAAAGATAGAACTACCAGAAACTCAACAAGATTTTTAAAGACTAAACCACCCCAGAAAATTCAAGTATATATTCCTCTCCAATATGCAAGGGATATTTTCCAGAATAGGTCATAATGTAAGTTAAAAAGCAAGCATCAATAAAAATTATACAAAGCATTTTCTTAGACTACAAAATAAAACAATAATGAGGATAAAGGAGAAAAAAATCATATTTGGAAGCTGAACAACACCCTGTTTTAACATGAGTGGGTAATATTGTTCTTAAGTGCTATTGAGTCGCTTGTGATAGTGACCGTATGTACAGTAGCCCCAAAACTTTCTCAATCCTGTGCCAACTTTACTGTCTTCAGACACACCTGCCCTCATTACCCCAATCAGTGAATCAGTCCATCTCATTGTTGGTCTTTCTCTGTCCTTCCACCCTTCCAAGCATGATGTCGCTCTCCAAGGACTGGTCCCTCCTTGCAACCTGCCCAAAGTACATCAGACAAAACCTCAGAATCCTTACCTCCAAGGAGCAGCCTGGTTTCACCCTCTCTAAGACCAATCTGTTTGTTCTCCTGGCAGTCCATGGTATATCTAATACTCTTCACCAGCACCACAGCTCAGAGGCATCAATTCTCTATCATCCCTGGTCATTATCCAACTCTGGTGCATAGCAAGCAATTGTGAAGACTATGGCCTGGATCAGGCACACTTTAGTCTCCAGACTGATGTCTTTGCTCTTTAGAACTCTGGAGAGGTCCCTATCAGCAGACTTTCCCAGTGCAGTTCATCTTTTGATATCCTGGCTGCCGGTACCAATGGGGTTGATTGTGGAGCCAAAAAAAACTAAAGCTGTTAACAATCTCAATCTCTTCACCACTATTTGATGCTGCCAGTTGGCCCAGTGGTGACAATCTTTGTTTTTGTAGATGTTGAGCTTCAAATTATATTGAAGGCTGCAGTCCTCGACCTTCTGCAGAAAGCGCTTCAGGTTCTCCTCAGTCCTAGCAATCAGAGTTGTGTCATCTCAATAATTAGGTTGTTGATGAGTCTTCCTCCAATCCTGATGGCACATTCCTTCTCAAACAGCCCAACCTCCTGTGTGTTCTGTTCTGCATATAGATTGAAAAGATAGGAAGACAGGATACATACCTGGCATACAACCTTCCCAGTTGTGAAACATGCAATGTCTTCTTGCTCTGTTCTATTTCCTCCTGGTCCAAATATAGGCTTTGCATAAACACAAATGTTTTAGGTAATAGAAGATATTAAAAATAAAAGTTTCTTGAAACAAATGGAAACCGTTTACTGAAACCTCTGGGAAACAGCCAAAACAGTAATTAGAGGTCAGTTTATAGCAATAAGCAATCACATCAAAAAGGAAGAAAAAAATTATAAGTGACTTGCTCACGCAACATCTCCAACAAGTTGTAAAAGAACAGCAAGAAAGCCCATCAAGATCTAAAGGAAAATGAAATTATAAAACTTAGGGCAAAAATAAATGACCTGGAAACCAGAAAAACAATTGAACCATCAACAAGACCAGGAGCTAGTTCTTCAAAAAAAATCAATAAAATTGACAAACCACTAGGAAAACTACAAAGGAAAAGAAAGACAAGACACAATAGAATAGCAGATGTAAGATTTAATACCACAATTGTTGTTAAGTGCCATCGAGTCGCAGGCAACTCATATCGACCCTATTAAGGAGAGTCCTTGGGTGCCTTTCTTCCTCTCTCCAGGTTCATAGGGTTTCCAGAGGCAAGCTATTACAGAAGTGGATGCCACTCCTCCTTCCAAGCTTGTTTTAATCGGGGAACTCCACCCCACTCTCTGTCCGCATTGGGTTACCAGCCATTAACACATTTGACACATCAGTGTCACAGTGTTCAGGCTCACAGCAACCACAAAGTGACCGCTGTATGGCAACTTGTACACCAGGGCTATATGACCTAGAGGTATGTGTGAACAAAAACAATGAAAGACAGGCCCGAGGGCCGCAGATTAAAAGTCACCCACCTTTGGCTTGGTAACATCACTTTCTGTCAAGTGGGCCAGCGGATCTCTCTCTCAATATCACAATGGAACCAACTAAAATAAAAAGGTTAACAATGTAATATTATTAAAGACTACTCAAACAAATATGAAAACCTAGAGGAAATGAACAATTGCTTAGAAACAATTTACCCAAATTGATACAGACTGAAGCAGAACACGTGAACAGACCCAGCACAAAAGAAGAAATTGAGCAAGTAATTAGGCAACTTCGGCGGGGTGTGTGTGTGTGTGTGTGTGGCAGTCCTAGACCAGTTGATTTTACTAGTGCATTATATCAAACATTCAGAGAACTGTCACCAATTTTATGTAGAGTATTTCAGAAAATAGAAAAAGATGGAATTCTCCCAGAGTCAATTCTATGAAGCAAACCTATCTTTGATACCAAAGTTAGGTAAAGACACCACCAAAATAGAATACTGTAGGCCAATATCTCTCATGAACACAGATGCAAAAATCCTGGATAAAATCCTGGCCAATAGAATCCAATAGTACATTAAAAAAAATCACTAACAACAAGTGGGTTTCATAATAGGTATGCAAGGATGGTTCAACATGAGAAAAACAATGTAATGCATCACATTAACAAAGCAAAGAACAAGAACCACATGTTCCTATCAATTGATACAGAAAAGCCTTTGACAAAATCCAGCACCCTTTCCTGATTAAAGCAGTCAACAAAATAGGAATAGAGGGCAATTCCTTAACATAGTGAAAAGTATATATGCAAAACCAAGAGCCGACATCCTTCTCAATGGAGAAAAATTAAAGGCTTTCTCTTTGAGAACAGGAAGTGGACAAGGACCCTCTTCTATTTAATATTAATATTGGAGGTCTTAGAGCAATAAGACAAGAGAAGGAAATAAGAGGTATCCAGATTGTCAAAAAGGAGGTAAAACTCTCTATATGCAGATGATATGATAGTATACTTTGAAAAGCCTAAAGATTCAGCAAGAAAACTCCTGGACATAGCCATCCAATTTAGCAAAGTAGAAGGATATAAGTTCAATATACGAAAATCAGTTGCATTTCTCTACAGTGACAAAGAGAATACAGAAAAGGAGCTAAAACAAAACCCCACCCCAATACCCATCACAATAGCTAATCACAAGATTAAATACTTGAGAGCAAATTTAAACAGAGACACAAAAGACCTATACAGGCTACAGGCCCCTCCCCCTTCCCTACCCTGGGACTGTTGCTGTCCCAACCACCCCCTCCCCTCAGTCCCCCTCCCCTTCTCCATGTCGGCTCGGAACAGATTCGTCTCCATTTGTCTCTGCGTGAAATACCGCTACCAAGATGAAGACACGCCCCCTCTGGAGCACAGCCTGGCCCACCTCCCCAACCAGGCCAACTCTCCCCCTGTGATTGTCAACACAGACACCCTAGAAGACCCAGGATATGAGTTGCAGGTGAACGGAACAGAGGGGGAGATGGAATACGAGGAGATCACATTGGAAAGGGGCAACTCAGGTCTGGGCTTCAGCATCGCAGGTGGAACTGATAACCCCCACATTGGTGACGACCCGTCCATTTTCATCACCAAGATTATTCCCGGTGGGGCTGCATCCCAGGATGGCCGCCTCAGGGTCAATGACACCATCCTGTTTGTAAATGAAGTGGATGTGCGGGAGGTGACCCATTCAGCCACGGTGGAGGCCCTCAAAGAAGCAGGCTCCATAGTCCGCCTCTACGTCATGCGTCGGAAGCCCCCAGCTGAGAAGATCATGGAGATCAAGCTCATCAAAGGGCCTAAAGGTCTTGGCTTCAGCATCGCAGGAGGTGTTGGGAACCAGCACATCCCTGGAGATAATAGCATCTATGTAACGAAGATCATTGAAGGGGGTGCTGCCCACAAGGATGGAAGGTTACAGATTGGGGACAAGATTTTGGCGGTCAACAGTGTGGGGCTAGAGGATGTCATGCATGAAGATGCCGTGGCAGCCCTGAAGAACACGTATGATGTTGTCTACCTAAAGGTGGCCAAGCCCAGCAATGCCCACCTGAGTGACAGCTATGCTCCCCCAGACATCACAACCTGTGAGAGCCCTCTGAACCCCAGAGCTCCTCAAGTCCCATCCCAGTTACCCTATGACGTCTGACCCTATGGCACCCCTTGTCCATTCCTCATCAGAAAGTTCCATGCAGAGCTGAAAAGTCACTTGGCATAAAACCAGGAAAAATGACAAATAATCTCTCCCTGACAGAGAACAAGGAAAAAAAAAAAAGACCTATACAAAGAAAATTGCAAAATATTACAGCAAGAAACCAAAAGAGACCTGGAGAAATGGAAGACTTTGCCATGCTCATGGATAGGAAGACTCAATATTGTGAAAATGACAGTTCTACCAAAGGTAATCTACAAGTTTAATGTAATCCCAATACAAATACCATTCGTAAATGAGATAGATGGAAAAGACAATTTCCGATTTTATTTGGAATGGAAAGAGACCCTGAATAAATTAAGCACTCCTGAAAAGAGAAAAGGTAGGAACAATCATAGTCTCTGATTTCTAATTCTGTTTCACAGCCATGGTGGTCAAGACAGTGTGGTACTGGGTCAGTAACAGACACATAGATCAGTGGGATAGAATTTAAAACCCAGAAATTTATCTATGGTCAACTGATTTTTGACAAGGATATGAAATCAGTTAAGTGGGTAAACAGTCTTTTTAACAAATGGTGTTGGCAAAATTAGAAAACCATCTCTAGAAAAGCAAGACTCGCACCTCACACCATATAAAAAAAAACAACTCAAGGTGAATCAAGGACCTAGGAGTAAAACCAATGACTATAAACTTCATTAAAGAAAAGCAAGCTTGGAAGAACTCTAGAAACCCTAACCTCTGGTATGAACAGTTTTCCAAGCATATTGAAAAACCTACAACCAGGAAAGAACAAAAATAGATGAATTGAACCTTCTAAGAATCAGATTTCTATGCACATCAAAGAAACTTCTTCAACATGGTAAAAAAAAGAAATGACACAAACTGGGGAACACATATTTGTTAATGACAAATATGAGAAGAGCCTCATATCTAAAATTTATAGAATACTCCAGCGCCTCAACAAGAAAAAGTAAACAGCTAAAACTCTATGAACTTTGTAAATGACGATAGTTATAGAAAGGCTTCAGGCCTTTTGTTCATAGGGTCGCTGTGAGTCCTGCTCTACTCAACGACAATCAACAATGACATACCTGATAAGGGACTCATATCTAAAATTTATGGAATATTCCAGCACCTCAACAACAACAAAAAAAGGTAAACAACCCAATTGCAAAGTGGGTGCAGGATATGAATAGACATTTCACCAAAGAAGACATTCATATGGCAGACACATGAAGAAATGTTTGAAATCTCTAGTTATCAGAGAGATGCAAATAAAAATAACTAGGAGATATTGTCTCACCTCAGTAACCATAGCAAAGTTCAACAGAGCAGCAAATAATAAATGCTGGTGAGATTGTGGAGAGATTGGAGCCTTTATTCATTGCTGTTAGGCCTGTAAAATGGTGCAACCACTAAGGAAGGTAGTTTGGTGCCTTCTCAAAAAATTAGAAATAGGGGCTAGGGAGGAAAATGTGCAACCATGAGTGAATGGAAACCAAGTTCTTTATAAGCTTTCACTAAATCTAAAAAAAAAAAAATTAGAAATAGAAATATCATTTACTCAGCAATGCCATTAATGGGAATATACACTAAAGAAACCATAATTGCCATGCAAACAAATATATGCACACCTATGTTTATGGCTGCATTGTTTACAATAGCAAAGAGATAGAAGCAACCCAAGTGCCCACCCACAAATGAATGGATCGAAAAACTATAGGATGTTCATACAATCGAATAACAATGAAGTACTGAAAAACAATGAACTCATAAAACATCATCACACAACATGGGTGACCCTGTAAGACATTATGTTTGGTGAAATATCTCAATCACAAAAGGACAAATACTGCATAGCACCACAGTTGTAAAGCAGATCTGACACGAGGGTTTTGGTGAACAGGATAAGAGGGAATGAATATAGAATGCTGAAATGCATAATGAATATTGCTCTGGAATAGTTGAAGGAAAGAACTATTGAAAAGGAATATATGATTAGGCATTATATGTACAACAATAGCTCAAAATAAGAGGTATATTGCAAAAAGGACTGGGGTGGAGGGGAAGGGAGGAAATTGTGCAACAATGAATGAACATTTAAAAAAACAAAAAAGGGAACTGGGGGAAAGGGAAGGGAGAGAGGGGGTGAATATGTGCAACAATGAATGAATGAAAATCTAACTTTTCTGTAAACTTTCTTTAAAATTACAATTAAAATAAAATTTGTATATAAAAAATTAGGAAATGTGTGTGTAAAAAAAATTTTTGTCCACATGATAACTGTCAACTCGCTCACTTTCTGCCTTCAAATCAATTATGACTCATAGCTGGCCCTCAGATGGGTTTCCATGGCTATAAAGCACATGGGAGGAGACTGCCTATTTTCCTCCTGAGCAATGGTTGGTGGAGGCCATTGGATTATTGATGCAAATCTCTATGGGCTATGCCACCACAGCTCCCTGTAAGATATCCATAGGAACGTTCAGCCGATAAAATATTAAAGAATCATTATTTTAACACATTTCGTGTTCTCTGTATCCACAGTCTATAATGACTTTTTATGATAGACGGCCAGTGTTTTATTTGTTTATTCCATTAGGGATAACACAGCAATTGATTTTCTCAATGATTTTTATGATTAAATAATTTGAAATTTACAGAGAATTACAAAGAGGACACAGTTCTCCTATCTACCCTTCACCCAGCTCTTCTAATGTAACTATCTGTAGTGAACCTTTGAACAAGCTGAGAAATTATACATGGGTCCAGTACTCCCTAAATGACAGACATTAACTGGACTTCATCAGTTTTTATATTCAGATCCCTTTCCTTCCCAAAGTCCAGCCCGAGAGTCCAATGCTTCTCATTCTATTTGGATGTCATTGTCTTCTAGATCTTCTCTTCTTGAGAAGATCTTTTTTTTTTTTCTTTCATGATCTAGATACTTTTTTTCAGTCATTTCTTAGAAGCACTTAGTTTCTTATCTAATACTGTTTCTCTGTTCCTGCTCCGTGTGCTATATGCAATTCTTCTCTAAGGAAATCTGTTCTTTCTCCCTCATTTTCTTCTTTGTTCAATTACTCATTTAAGTCATCAATGCAATTTTGTTCTTTCGGTGGTTACTCAAAACTTTCCATATTTTTTTATTTATTATTTA
>NW_006399961.1:4843475-4848903 GCF_000299155.1 Elephantulus edwardii | reverse complement strand
CCAAAAATTATGGAAAAGTAAAAGAAAAGATTCTTTCATTGTTTTACAAACCCTCCCCCAGGTCCCCTCCACCATGCAGCCCTCGCTCTAGTCTCCTGTACTCTGCCATATCTCATCCTTCTGCTTCTTCTTTTTTTTATGTCAAGGTACTTTATTTTTTAAAACAGATCACAACACTAACATACTTTTGCTTTTTAAGATTGACTTTTAGTAGGCAAACAAGCCTATAAATCCAATTTGAAACTTAGAATGCGTTCCCAGAATGTCATGAAATTTCATTTCAAATGACTGGTATTTTCTATGTTATGACTAGTCTTAACATTTTCCTTCAACTAGACATTATTTAAATTTAGAACCTTGTGAGCCTTACATTTTAAAAATACTTGCCATCCTCTTAACCTCATCTTAAGGCTAATGCTTATAGTTCTTACTAAATGCTGCGAGGATCTTGACATAGTAAAAATAACTCTTAACATTAAAATTTTTTCTTTTGCAAGAAGAGTAGGAAGTTTGCAAAGATTTCAAAAGGTCTGAAATGTAAAAGTATCTTTTCAAACAGTATATTCTGGTTCTTTTTAAGAGCATTATAAAAAATGTGAAGAGTTGAATTTCTGATTACTAAATTTGATTGGAAAAGGTTGTCCTAAGAATAATGCACTGTTCTCCTAAGCTGTTGTTGTTATGTGCCATTGAGTTGCCTATGACTTGTAGAGACCCCTATGTACATTAGCTCAGAAGCCTGCTCTATGCAGAGCTAGTCTCACTCACTGACACACCTACCCCCCATTACCCCAGTTACTATGTCAATCCATCTCATCTGGATCTTTCTCTCCTGCATTGTCTCTCCACCCTTCCAAGCATGATGTCCTTCTTTAAGGATTCATAACTCCTGACCACATGACCAAAGTATGTGATATGGAACTTCAGAATCTTTGCCTCCAAGGAGAAACTTGATTTCATTCTCTTTCGGACAGAACTATTTGTTCTCTTGGTGGCCCATGCTATGTTCAGTACTCTTCTCCAGCACTACAATGCAAAGGCATAAATTCTTCTGTCATCCTTAATCATTGTCTGATACATAGCAAGCAATTGTGAAGACCATGGCCTGGATCAGGCACACCTTAATCTCTAAACTGACATCATTGCTTCTTAGCACTTTGAAAAAGTCCTTGACAGCAGACTTCCCCAAAGCAACTAGTCTTTTGATTTACTGACTGCTAGTGCCAAGGGTGTTGATTGTGGAGCCAAGTTAGCTGAAATTTTTAATGACCTCAATCTCTTCTCCATCCATCATGATGCTGTCAATTGGATCAGTGCTGAGAATCTTTGGTTCTTAATGTTGAGCTTCTATATTGAAGCCCTTGACCTTCTAAGCAAAGGATACTTACTCCTAGACTTTGATTAAAAAAAAAAAAGACTGGTAGAATTTAGCTTTAGAAAATCTGGTTGAATTTCTAGAGTGTAGAAATCTAGTGGTGGTAAGTACAATTATTATTTATGTGTTGGTTTTTGTTGTTTTAGAGCCCGTGAGAAAAAGGAATGTTCCAGACCAAAGTAGCATAGTAGAAGATGCTAAGTTAGTGCAATGGGAAAGTTAGATTTCTGGGTGGTTGGTTTGTTTGTTTATTTTATTTTTTTATTTAACTTGGTAAGAGCAAAGAGGATCCAGGCTCAGTCTTGTGGATGGAAGCTATGTGTAGTTGTACTACTGCATCCATGCCTGGGGTTATGAGAATTTCACTAATGAAAATGTTATGGGAGGGACTCAAGAAGATGCATGACTTCTTCCAATGCACAGAAGAACATGTAGTGTCCGGTGATACTTTTCCATAGATGGTGTTCAGTTCTGTTGTTCAATCTTTTCTCTCCCATCTTTAGCTGAGCTCTTCCTCTGCATCAGATGTCCATTACTTACTGGACATTGAGCTGCAAGACTCAGTCTTGACATTCAGGGTTATTTAGAAGATTGGAGATGGACTTTTTAAAAAAAATTTTATTTCATTATTTTTTGTGTGTACCGTCAGATCAGATCTGACTGGTACAGGAGGAGATTGTTCCTCCTTCTCCAGCAGAGCATCTGGTGGATTTGAACCACGCACCTCTGAGATTGCAGTGCAGCTTCTTGCCACTAGGCCACCAGAGCTCGCAGAGGATGGACTTTTTTAACCACTACTTAAGGAACATTGAGAGCAGTAGCCAGGACTGGCACTGATTGTTAGGGAGCACAGAACAGGGACACGTAAGAGTAGACCTTGGAAGTGCTATACTGAGAGAATACAAGCCAGCTGGGTTTCAGTGGGAGAAGAAAGAGAACCATGTGCACAATGATGGAGATCCTTTTGGCTCTCAGAGCATCCTGAGAATGTGAGACCTACAGCAGGCCTGGATGGCCTGTGGTGATGAGTTCAGTATGAGATGTAGGCAAAGTAACTTGTAAGGAGCCTTGTGGGATGGTGTTAGGGGCCATTGAGTATGACTCAGTGCTACCCTGTGAAGAACAGAGCTGCACCCTGCCCCATCCTGTACCATCCTTGATACACTTGAGCCCATTGCTGCACTCACTGCATCAGTCCATCGGGTTAAGGGTCTTCCTCTCTTTCACCAACACTCCACCTTTGCAAGCATGATATCCCTCTGCATGGAATAACCTCTCCTAGCATCACCCTTGCTTCCAAGGAGCACTCTGCTTGCACTTTCCCCAAGCCGTTTCTGTTCTTTTGGCAGTCCGTGGGGTCTTCAGTATTCCTTTCCACCACTGTCATTCAAAGGCATCATTTATTCTCCCATCCTTATTTCTTGTCCTGGTCTCAGATGCATAGCAAGTGATTGAAAAGACCATGCCCTGAATCAAGCACACTCTAGTCTTCAAACTAACATCACTGCTCTTCAGTATTTTGGAGAGGTCTCTGACAGCTGAATGACCCAAGGCAGTATGTCTCCTGAGTGCTGGTACCAAGCGTGTTGATTGTGGATGCAAGTAAGAGGAAATCATTGACAATTGATGTCTTTTCTTCATCTGTCCTGAGATGGCTTATTGGTCCAGTGGTGAGGAGTTTGGCCTTTTGATGTTGAGATGCAATCCATATTGAAGACCTTATGTGGATAGTCCTTGATCTTCTGCAGCAAGTATTTCAAGTTCTCCTCACTTTGAGCGAGCAAGGTTGTGTCATCTGCATAAAGCAGGTTGTTGCTAAGCCTTCCTCCAATTCTTATCCCACCTTCTTCTTCATAGAGTCCATCCAGAGTCAAATCATTTGCTCAGTGTACAGATTGAATAGTTATGGAGAGAGGCTACAACCCTGATGCACAGCTTTCCTGATTTTCTATGGTGTAGGGTTGTTGTTGTGTACTCTCACGTTGGAACTGGCCCATAGCTGACCCTCTGGCAGGTTCTTAGAAGCTGTTAATCATCCAGGAGGAGATTGCCCTGCAGAGCAGCTGGTGGATTAAAACCCCAGGCCTGCAGGATTTCAGCACAGCTCCTTGCCGCTAGGCCACCAGAGCTCCTTACGTTATAGAGTCAGTCATCTTAAACGTCACCCCAAGTCCGCCGGCAGCCACTGGAGAGTGAAGTGGGGACAAAGCTCGTATTCTGGCCCCTCAATCTGACCCTCATCTAGTGGTCTCAGAGGTTGGGGTCATTGTCTCAATTCAAAGGCAAGGTCTCTCTGTAGGAGGCCTCACCAGTACTTAACATTCTTGCCTGCTGCAGTGGGGGCCTTGCTATTTAATCTAGAATTTAAAATACTGGCACTTTCAGTGTTTGAGTAGATGTATGAGACAGTGAAGGCGCTGAGAATCTTCCTTTAGGCTGAGGCTCTACCTGGCCCAGAATCAGGTATGACCTGACGTTTGGGCTAATGCTGGGGCCTTGGGTTGTTTCACACGTTTTTTTGTGCACAAAGTCATCCCATTAAATGAAGACCTCTGTCTGCCCAAGGCATTTATAACCTTTAGATAATTTAGCTCTCAATTATAAACTTCTTATCCGAATCTTTCATATTAGTCTTAACTAGAGTACCGTAGATTCTTCACAGGTGGGGTGGAGTCTTGTATGTTCTCGTCCATTGTTCAGAGAGTTAAGCCCCAGACAGCCACTGTGAAACAATAACCTTGACCTGGAATGCAAGCCACCAATGTGTGTTTCCAATTCTACACTACCGGTCATAACAAATGTTAACCTACAGCGGATACATGGGCAGACAAGCAAGATGAACAGAGAGAGGCACGTAGAGGGACTGGACCCATGGCCATCATAGGCATTTCAGATGATATGTCTACATGCATGTTTGTATAGGCTGTAAGTATGCCCGTGGATGTAGTGGAGCCAAAACATGGCACAGTTACATAATCGTAACGAAAGACCCCAAGGGAACAAGGTATTTGCTCGGTCAACTGGGACAGTCAACAGATCGTTCTCCATCCTGCCTTGGGGCCATAAAAGCTTGTGAGTGGTCATCTATGCTGCAACTATTGGGCTCTCTACTTGTCCAGAACAAAGAAGAAAAATGAGTGGAAAAGATACACAGAAACAAATCATGCAGAGGACTGTGGGCCCTGTAAATGTCAACTTCCATTACCCTGAGACCGGAAGGACCAGACGGTGCCTGACTACTGATGCAGACCACTCCATGAGGGATCACGGTCAAGACCCTGGATGGAATGGGTGAGAATTACAGAACCAAACTCAAATCACAAAAATGGCCCTGCTGGCTGTCTAATAGACACCAATAGAACCCTGGAGACTGTGGCCCAGGGAGACCAGTAGAGACTGTGGCCCTTCGCCACTACTTCAGTTTGGAATGAAATCCCTGTGGCTCAGCTTTTAGCCAAACACTGTTGTCTGCTGTCAAGTTGGAACCAACCTACAGCTGATCCTCCAGCAAGTTGTCAGAGGCTGTAAATCACATGGGAGGAGACTGTTGTTCTTTTTTTCCCCATGGAGCAGTTGGTGGGTTCAAGCCACAAGCCTTTGGGCTGGCAGTGCATCGCCTTACCACTAAACCACCTTAAGAATGTGGTGTTATAAAATGCAATGAATGGGGATGATCCTATGAAACAGAACGTGAATGAAGGAATGTGTAAAACACAATGTGCCCATCAACAAACGAATGGATAGAGAAGTGCGGGTATATTCACACAATGGAATACTATGCTGCATTGAAATACAAGGAACTCATACAATATTATTAAAAATGGATGACTCTGGAGGACATTATGCTGAGGGAAATATCTCAGTCACAAAAGGACAAATACTGCATAGTGCTACTGTTGTAAAACAGGACTGATCATGGCTGAGGAGAAGCTAAGAAAAGAGGAGATAAATAATGTATACTGCACTGGAAGAGATGAGGGAGAGAATTGTTTAAAAGGAATATTTGATTAGGTATTATTTTCATGACAAGATTCCAGAAAAAGAAATGCATAG
>NW_006399961.1:4834943-4843365 GCF_000299155.1 Elephantulus edwardii | reverse complement strand
GGAGGAAAATGTGCAACCATGAATGAATGAGAAAAAAATTAAATGGGAAGAATATGCTGTAAAAAGATAAAATAAACCACAATGCATATGAATGAAACACAATGTATATGAATTTTGTTTGCAAACTTAAACAATAGAAAATAAATTTAAAAAAATAAACTTCACAAAATGAATACAACATTTTTTAAAATTTTTATTAAAAAATTTTAATACACTAAAAACAGTTCACTCCTTTAGAAGGGAAGCAGGCATTTTCTAATCTGTATTTAAGAGAACTTGATATGTATGCATTATCTGTAAGTGTATTTTAAGATAATTTGAGGTTCATTTAATAATTAAACCATGAAACAAAATACTGGTGAATGGTTCTCTGACCTGACACTGGGAAAGCTCTCTCTGTGTGAATGGTACAGAAGACTGACTGTGTGTACCTGTCTTCTGTCCACCTCAGGCCACCAGAGGGTAAGCCTGAGTGCAGCCTTCAAGTTCTTCTTCCTGCAAATGAATGGAGGTGACAGATGGTGCAAAGCCTATGGGATATCACAAGGCCTGTGAGAATAGCAGAGGGCCACCTAACCCAGCCTGCGAGGCGGAGGCAGGAGGCTGGGAAGGGTTTGGTTAGAACTGTTTCATAGTTTAGACTCAAAAGATGAAGGAACAGACTGTCAGGATGAAGGTCAGCAGAAGAGTGAGAGAGATGTCTGCTGAGAGGCACCAGCATAGGAAAGAGTGGAGACCTGAATGACAGTGTAATAATAGGCATAGATCAATGGTAATTATATAACACAGTGCTGCATGATTATATGAAACACAATGTAAATGAAAAATTGTATAAAACACAATGTATATGAATGACATCATGTAAGTGAACTGTTGTATGAAAACCAATAAGTAAATATAGCATAGGAGTCAGTGGAGACTTAAAAAAACAATGTGATAATGAGCATAGATCAATGGTGATGAATTATATAATGTACAATGTGAATGAAATTTGTATAAAATGCAATGTAAATGAATGAAACAATGTAAATGAATAATTATATGCAACCAACATATATAGACACACATATATACATATATATACATACACACACATATATATAGATATAGAATATTTATAAATATTTATAGAAAAAAATAGAAAATTCAGCCTGGTGGCCTCATCAGTCAAGGTGTGTGGGGAGTTGTGCATGGCATGACAAGTTTCTCATCTCTCACATTTAGGGAGACTTTATGCCTGATGCTCCCTGACCCCAGCATTAGCACCATATCAAGCTCAGGAATGAAAGCCAGCAGTCACCGAATGTTGTCTGAAACCCTTTCACTGGCTTCATGGATTGGTAACTAGACACTTTTAGACACATTGTCAGATTTAGCCTCCATAGTAACTTTCTCTAAGGTAATAGGACCACAGGAAAATAGTTTTAATAAAATCTGCAGAAATCTGCTTTAAAACTTGCCAAGTTTAAAAGCATTGGGGGTGGGGTGGGGGTGGGGGAGACAGGTCTCGCTTATTTCTGTGTAATTCATACATATACTGCCCTCTGGTGGACTCAGCTTGCTTTTGCAGAAATAATACTTTCCTTTGAAGTCACCAGCGATTTAACATGCGTAATGAAATCGAACCAGTTAGCATCTAGTTAATTCTGATTCTTGGTGACCCATTTATTTCCAAAGGTGGATCCTCCCCCAATGGTAGAATTTTCAGAAATAAACTGCCCAGCACTTATTCCTGGTGTCTCTGGGTAGATTCTTAACATCCAAACTTTTGATTACCAACTGAGTTCGTTTGTTCCATCCATGGAGCCCTGGACACACTGGATCTAGTAAGTGAGCTGCCTTGTGTCTGAGCATTTGATTCAGACAAACCAAAATACAATCAGCAGTTAAACCTTTAGTCATTCACTATCAGTAAGAGGTTAAACCTGGAGAAAGAAACTTACTCTCTCCAGTCCTTAATTCCCTGAGTACAGCTCTCAGGTGGGTTTAGGCATTTCATTGCATATGGAAAAGGGGGTCACCTCAACCCTGAGTGAGCCCCAAACAAAAGACTCCAGTTTAATAGACCTTCTGGGGAGGCAGAAGCCTTGTCATTAAATATTGTTGAGTCTACTCTAGCTCATGTTGTTGTTGTTTACCATCGAGTAGGAATCGACTCACAGCTGATCCTCTGGCAAATATTCAGAGGCAGTTAATAGCACAGGAGGAGCTGCTGGTGCCTTCAAACTGCGTGCCTTTGGGATTGCAGCGCGGCTTCTTGCCACTAGGCCACCAGAGCTCACTCCAGCTCTAAGCAAGCCTTTTTAAAATGGATCAGAATTTTGTCCAATCTTGAATTATCTTTACAATCTCCATTGTGCTTAAACTCATTGCTGTCGTCACTGTGTCAAGCTGTCTTGTTGAGGGTCCTCCCTTTCCTCCTCCTCCCCCACTCAGTTTTTTCTAAGCATAATGTCTTTTTCCGAGGACTTGCCCCTCTTGATAACATGCCCAAAGTCTGTGTGGTGAAGCCTTACTATTCGTGCCTATAAGGAGCTCCTTGACTGCACTTCGTCGGAGATAGATTTGTCTTTTGGGAGCCCATGGTATATTGAATACTCTTCACCAACACTACATTTCAAAGGCATTGATTCTTCTGTCGTCCTTATCCATTGTCCAACTTTCAGACACATGAGAAGCAATTGAAAATACCATGGCTTGAAACAGGCACACCTTAGTTTTTAAACTGACATCCTTACTCTTTAGCACTTTAGTTCTTGACAGCAAATTTGCCCAATGTAATGTGTCTTTTGATTTCTCCTCCAGCCCCTCATGGACGTTGGTTGTGGGTTTAAGTAAAATAGTATCATTGACAACTTCAATCTCTTCTCCATACATCATGGCGTTGCTTATTGGCCTAGTGGTGAGGAGTTTTGGCTTCTTGATGTTGGGGTGTAATCCCTACCAAAGGCTGTAGTCTTCGATTTACTCAGCAAGAGCTTCACTTTGGTGATAGCAAAGTACTGAGTCCTGAATCAGAGTCCAAGGTGGGAGCAAGTGTCTTCCAGGTTTACCTACTTCCCCCTTCCTCTGGAGGAGGCTTCAGCTGAGGCACCTGAGGGCGGCCTCTACTGGAGACCCCTGATAAAGAGGGTTCTATATGCAGGTGTGGGGGCTAAGAATACAGAGATGAGTGGCAGGTGGCTGGGGGGCTGGCAGGTGCTGAGTCAGGGCTAACTCCCTCCAAGGACTGCAGCTCTTTGGGCATGCGCCTGACGTGATTGCAGGAGGTGGTCTCTCAGATCCCTTTCCTCCCCTTGCCCCATGGTCTGCCAAGTGAGGTCTTTTGCTTAACTCAGGATGTAACTCCTCATTTCTTCAAGGACTGGTGGGATGCTGACTACGAGGGGACCACTATGAGCTGCTGGGCGGCCATGGGTCTTTTTGCACCAAGCTTGTACACAGCCTCTCGCTTTACCTGAACTGCTTGACTCAACTCACTGCCACTCCTTCATTGAATTCACGTGGAATCGTCCTTCAGACCGCAAAGTAGGAAAAAGGTAGGCAAGGAGGAGCCTTTCCCAAGAGCCCTTGCAGGGAGTATGGCCCACAGTTTGGCTCTACATGTCGTCTCTAGAACGGTGAGAGAACACATTTTTATTGTTTAAAGCAACCTGATTTGTGGCACTTTGTTATGATAATTGTAGGAAACTAATATACCAAAGAAATTGGTTGGAGGCCATGCTGCTTTCAGGGAAGGATTGTGAATGCCTCACCCCTGAAGAGATGACATTTTCTCATCCAGCCTCAGAAGCACGGGGCGGCCTGGCTTCTGGGAGGGAGAGGGTCTGAGCATGCCCAGTTCCATCTCTGAACGCATCAAGAAGAGAAAGATGAGAAGGGTCGTGGTGAACGGCTAGGGGGTTCATGGACATTATCTACAGTGTCCTGGTCTTGCACCATCTTCACGATCTTTCATGGAGTTGAATCCATTGTTGTGGATATTGTGTTAGCCCCTCCCATTGAGGAGTTACCTCATTTAAGACCCTTTACCACAAGTGATAATTCTCTTCTACCGAAGGGCCTTTCCAAAGCCTCACTATTCTTTCCTCCAAAGAGCATTGTGGTTGTGTTTCTAAGAAGGATTTGTTATTCTTCTGGCAGTTTAAAGCATATTCAGCGTTCTTCTGCCTTCCTTTTTGATTGTCCGGCTTTTGCGTGCATATGAGGCCATTGAAAAGCCCTTAGTTTGCATCAGCTGTAAGCATCAAAGTGACATCTTTGCTTTAAAAAACCTTTCAGGTCTTTGGCAGCAGATTTTCCCAGTGTAGTCATACTCACCATTGGATTTCTTCTGCTTCCCTGAGAGGATTGTTGTGTACTGTCGAATCAGAACCAATCCGTGGCTGGCCCTCTGTCAGGTTTTCAGAGGCAGTTAATCCCACAGATAAACCATCCATGAAGGGGTAATTAAGGTAAATTTCCTCCACAGAAATCATGGAGATCAGAGGGGAAAAAAATGCTTAACTAACAGTGGTTAGAAAATGCCTCCTCTTGGTATTGGTATACAATATATTGGTTGGTTGTGTGTGTCTCTGTGTGTGTGTTTTAACCCCAAAACATTTTACAAAGCTAGGGACCCCTCCAAAGTACTGAAGAGCAATGATGTCTCTCTGGAGACTAAGGTGCATATGATACAGGACACGGTCTTTGCAATCACTTATTACGCATCAGAGAGTTGGATGACTAGGGAGGATAGAAGGAGAATTGATGCCTTGGAGCTGTGGTGCTGGAGAAGAGCACTGAGCGTATCATGGACTGCTAAGAAAACAGATTCATCCTGGAGAGGGTTAAACTGGGCAGCTCCTTGGAGGCAAGGATTCTGAGGCTTCATCTGACATATTTTGAACATGTTGTAAGGAGAGACCGGTCCTTGGAGAGGGACATCATGCTTGGTAGGGTGGAGGGACAGCGCAGGAGGGGAAGGCCCTCTATGAGGTGGATTGACTCAGTGACTGCGGTAATCGGGTTGGGAGTGTCAGAGGCAGTGTGATTGGCACAGGACAGAACAGGGTTTAGGGCTGTTTGTAGATCGGGTCACTATGAGTCGCAAGTGATTTGACGGCACATAACAACAACAGCTGTATAATCAGTTTAAACCTATCAGGTCATTATAACAACATTTTTTTTTTTAAGTAAACCCCCTAGTGGCAAGAAGCTGCGTTGCAATCCCAAAGGTACATGGTTCGAATCCCACTAGCTGCTCTGCGTGGGAGACGGATGGTGATCTCCTTCCATGTGATTAACTGCTTCTAACAACTCACCAGAGCATCAGCTATGGGTGGGTTTTGACTCAAAGGTCCACAGCAACATCAACAACAGCAAACCCAGTTTGTTTTTTGTTTTTTTTTTCCAAACCCAGTTTTAAAAATCAATTTGACATTTATAAATTTCAGATAAAAATGCAGAATTCAAGCTTCTCTGGAAAAAAAAAAAAGAAGGTATAATCTGGTCATGATAGGTCCACTTTTCCTGAGAAGCATGTTTATTAAAAGTGGGTGCGTCCTTCATCTGCGGTGCACCTCTGCGCTCTGCCACTCTCCCCAGCTTACATCTGGTCTGCAGCTTCCACGCTCGTCTGGCACTTGTGGATTGGGGTTCTCAGAGAGGTGGGTGGGGGCTCAGACGCTAGGCTGACAGAGACCCAGGCTTGTTTGTGAGCTCAGTGGCTTCCTAGGTGTGTGCCCTTGGGCACGGGACTGAACCTCTCCGGGTTCCCTCATGTGTAAGGTGAGGATGGTAACAGAGCCTACCTCATGGGGCCGCTGTGAAAGTGAAAGAATCCTGCCCAGTCCTTGCTAGGAGCATGCAAGTGTCCAAGGCAGATGCTGGTTGCTGTGTAGCTGACTCTTACCCAGGGCGCCCCCCTGTGTGTCACAGAGGATCTGATTTTTTTTTTCTTTTCTAGATTTAACATTTATTATTTTGATTGTGATTTGAACAAAGTTTATAGAAAGGTTACATTTTCATTCATTCATTGTTGCACGTTTTTACCCCCTCTCCTTCCCTCTTCCTCCCCTAGTTTACTTTTTTGTTTTCTAAAAATTCATTCATTATTGCACAATCACCTCCCCCCTACCCCAGTCCTCTTTGCAGTGTACCTCTGATTCTGGGCGTCTGTTGTACATATGATGCCTAATCTTAAACTGGGTTTTCAATGGTTGGATTCTTGGAAGTCCATAGCCAGGCCATGGTCTTTCTGATCACTTGCTATGCATCTGAGAGCTGGATAGTGAATAAGGATGACAGAAGAAGAATTGACACCTTTGAGCACTTGAACATCCCATAGATGGCCAAGGAAACACACAAATATGTCTTGGCGAGGGTGCAGCTGAGGGCTCTTTTGAGGCAAGCATGAGGAGGCTTCACCCCACATACTTTGGGCATGTTGCTAGGAGGGTCTGTTCCTTGGAAAGAGACATGATGCTCAGGAAGGTGGCAGGTTGCTGAAAGAGAGGAAGACCCTCAACCAGGTGGATTGACACGGTGACTGCTGCCATGTGCTCTAGTGTGTCAGGAAGTGTGAGGCTGGCGCAGCCTAGGACAGGGCTCAGTTCTGTTCATAGGGCTGCTATGGGTCATACTTGATTTGATGGCATCTAAAAACCACCACAACATAGCCGGACCTTTATCCCTGGGGTGCCTCTGGACAGGCTTGAGCTTCCAGCCTTTCGGTTAGCAGCCGAGCTAACTGTGACCACCCTGCCTCAGAAGCAGAGACACTTTTGATGCTGCTGTTGTCTGAGAAGCAAGCAGAGTGGTGGGAGAGGGCAGCCGGAAGGTTCCACAGCCTTCAGCCTCAAGTACACTGTGTCTGGTTTTAGGGCTGCCCTCCATCTTTTTAGTTTTCAGAAAAATCTCCTAAGCAGCCAGTTTTTGTAGGAAGGAGCTCAAGAAGAGTTTAGGCAGTAGAGGGAGTAGGCAGTTTTCCTTCCCACAACTCGATTGTCTTCTGGAAGGAGGTCTCAGGGAGGCCGGAAACACTGGGTCCCATCCAGATGCTTTGATGTCTGGGTTGTCCTAACAGCTTGGGTCTTAGCTGGATTCACAGATTTCCTAGGGGGCCTCTGGGGATGGATTATCCCCTGACAGATGACCTTCCCTGAGAGCCCTACAGTGAGCGGAGAGGCAGAAAAAGCCTGCTTCCAGGTAGAGACAGAAACCCGGACGGGATTGGGATAGAGGCAGAGCAACATGGAGGAAAGCTGGCTTCTGAACAGGGAGAATCTGTGCTGTGGGAAGGACTTCCCCAATATGAGGCCATCAGAGTCTGAAATGACTGTGAGCTACACAGACCAATGCATCTTAGGGCTCAGGGAGGGGAAAAGGGGCTAATTTATTTGGAAAGATACATCTCCTCAAAGAAGACAAATAGCCTTCTCTGGAGACTAGTCTTAGGTGATAGAAATTGATCAGGTGTCGATTATGAAGTATTGATCCACATTAGCTCTTTTTCCCAGGTGGCCACCTGGTTGGTCGTATATGGTTTATTGAATAATCCATTTTCCTCCGCTATATTGGTTAAAAAAAATCACCCCACAAAACCACAGCACACCAACCCCCCCTAAACTCATGCCTATAATCTCATACACTTTTTTAGAATGTGCTTGGGTCAACTTATGATAAATTTGTCTGTGCCTGTTTTTCATGCTGCACTACTAAGTTGCTATCTTTATTAACATTTTTTATCATTCATATATATGTGTTTCAGGCATGTGAGCGTGGTGTTACATACAGTCTTACGCTTACATTATACTTTGTTCACGTATATTGTGAGTTCCCCCTTATGATCATCTTACTGATAACTGCATTCATGAAAACATCTAACCCAGTCACTTCATGTTTCATGTCCTAATATCACCCTTTTTGATTGCCAGTTGCTGATTTCCCATCCCTATCACACCAGTACTCTGAGGGAACATCATGTCCTTTTGCTAAGGAATCCTTTGTTCATCTTGGAAACTTTGAGCAATTGTATCTACAAGCAAAGTCTAGAACAGAGCAAGCCCTCAGGGATAGCAGTTGAACCTCGCTGGCAGCATGGATTATCGTCTCTTCATCTTCCTGAGTTCTGGTCCAGCCATCCCCAGCCATCCGTGGCTGGATTTATTGTCAGGAGTCCAGAACAAAGGCTGCATAGTGGAGTATACTTGGGGGAGGGGAGGAGATTGTATAGCAATGAAAGAATTTTTCTTGTACTTTTCAAAGAGAAGAACGAACTGGAGTGGAGAGGTGGGCAGGGAGAAAAGTGCAACAATGAATGAATGGAAATCCAAAATCTCTAAATTTTCATTAAAATTAATAATAATAAATTAAAAATAGGTATCACCTACAAAACGTATTGCAATGGAAAAGTCTGCTGTTAGGGACCTCTCCAGGGTAC
>NW_006399961.1:4833774-4834843 GCF_000299155.1 Elephantulus edwardii | reverse complement strand
GAAGGAGAATTGATGCCTTTGAGCTATGGTGCTGGAGAAGAGTATTGAATGTGCCGTGGACTGCCAAGAAAACAATCAGATTCATCCTGGAGAGGGTTAAACCAGGCTGTTCCTTTGAGCCAAGGACTCTGAGGCTTCGTCTAACATACTTTGGACATGTTGTAAGGAGAGAGAGGTCCTTGGAGAAGGACATCATGCTTGGGAGGGTATAGGGACAGCGCAGGAGGGGAAGGCCCTCTATGAGGCGGATTGATTCAGTGACTGGGGTAATCGGGATGGGAGTGTCAGACAGTGCGATTGGCACAGGACAGAGCAGAGTTTAGGGCTGTTGCACATAGGGTCACTATGAGTCACAAGTGACTCGACGGCACATAACAACAACAATAATCACCTACAAACTCAGGAGTTGACACTTCTCCCTACATTCCCTACCTGCCAGCCGTCACTTAGCCCTAGCCCCTGTATAGGGCCACGTCAACAAACCAAGGGTCCTCACGACTCTCTGCTCCTCGAGCCAACAAGCCTTCCCTGCTCATCCACACGTCTGCGCATGCGTGGTGGGCAGCACTGAAGGAACACGTCTAAGCTTAACGCTCTGACCTCAAGTCTTGGAAGTATTAAGTGGTTTTGATTTTTATTTTTTACCTTTATAATACTTGGAAATGCCTGATGGTGCACCTCAAGGCAGGGAGAGATTGAATCAAATGTCAGTTCGTAGAGCTGGACTATCATTTAGAGAAGTGTCTTCAATTATTTAGAAAGAGCCTGTGTGATGAAGGAGGAAGTTTAAACTGCTCTGAAAGACGTGGGACGTGGCAAAAAACAAGGCCCCAGGAATTGATGGTATACCAATTGTCATATTTCAACAAACAGATGCTACCCAGGATGTGCTCACCAGGTTATGCCAAGAAATCTGAAGGACAACTACCTCACTAATTGGAAGAGATCCATATTTTTCCCATTAAAAAAAAAAGTCATTATATAGAAAGGAATTGGCAGATACAGAGGAATTTAAAGAAATAACATATGAGCAAGAGCCTATGGTGATGAAGGAAGAAGTTCAAGCTGC
>NW_006399961.1:4807706-4831314 GCF_000299155.1 Elephantulus edwardii | reverse complement strand
TGTTGTTATGTGCCACCAATTTGCTTGGAACTCATAGTGACTCTATGTACAATAGCTCTGAAATCTGCTCTATCCTGAGCCAGCCTCACTGTCTCTGAAACACGTACCCCATTATCCTAGTTATTGTGTAAATCCATCTCATCTCATCTCATCTCATTTCATCACATCTCTCTTCCTCTCTTGCACTGTCCTCTACCCTTCCAAACATGGTGTCCTTCTCCAGGGACTGATCCCTCCAGGTCACATACCCAAAATACAGTTATTTCAAAATCCTTGCCTCCAAGTAACAGCCTGGTTTCACCTTCCCAGGATAAACCTCTTTGTTTTCTTGGTAGTCATTAGTATATTCAATACTCTTCTCCAGCAACACAACTCAGAGGTGTCAATAATTCTTCTATCATCTTTGGTCATTGTCCTGATCTCTAATGCATAACAAGTAATTGCTAAGACCATGGCCTGGATCAGGCACACCTTAGTCTCCAGCCTGACATTGTTGCTCTTCAGCACTTTTGAGAGGTCCCTGACAACAGCATACCCCAGAGCAATTTGTCTTTTGATTTCTTGACTGTTCATTGTTTAGCTGAGCAAGTGGAACTTATTAACAACCTCAATCTTCTGCATCTATCATGGTGCTGCCAATTGAGCCAGTGGTGAGAATCTTTTATTTTCTTGATGTTGAGCTTCAATCCATACTGAAGACTGCAGTCTTTGATCTTCTGAAGCAAGCTTTAGGTCTTCCTTAGTTTCTGTGAGCAAGGTTGTGTCACCTGCATAACATAGATTGTTGATGAGTCTTCCTCCAATCCTGCTGCCACATTCCTCCTCATAAAGTCCAGCCTTCTGAATGATCTGTTCTGCATATAGATTGCAAAAAGAAAAAAAAAACCAATGGAGACAAGATGCATCCCTGACTCATACCTTTCCTGATTTTGAACCATGCACTGTTTCCTTGCTCTGTTCTGGCTACTGCTTCCTGATTCAAATAGAGGTTTAGCATGAGCACCATTAAGTGTTCTGGGATTCCCATACTTCTCAAGGTTAGCCACAATTTGTTGTGATCCACCCAGTTAAATGCCTTTGAATATTCAATGAGACACAGACACTCCTCTTTTGTCTTCCTGTTGAGGGAGCTAAACTTTCAACACAATACCACGAGTTTTTATTCATTAAATTTTGGAAGTAGATTACCAGATCTTAGTCTCCCTTTGTCTGGAAACCGTTGAAACCGGTTCGCTTTGGTGGTAAACCTATTCACTTTGATGGTATTTTGGTATTGCATTTCAATACTGAAGGCACACAGTTCAAATCCACCAGCTGCTCTGTGGGAGAAGTATGGGCAGTCTCCTCCTGTGTGATGAACTATCTCTGAAAACCCACTGGAGGGTCAGCTATGGGTTGGTTCTTATTGACACTACACCACAACCACAACAACACTGGTATTTGAAATCCCAATGGCATAGGTTCCAGGATCTTGGCAACTTGCCAGCCACCACAGCCTGGTTGACTGACAGATGAGTGATTGTGGGGTCAAGGGTTTAGTATTTAAAATGGCTTTCCCTACTCCAAGAGTCAGAACAGATTTTGTACCTTCTCCTCCTTCACAGAGAGCCCTCCCACCTTCCTTCACCTTCTCCAGCAAGCAGCTAGGAAAGTCAAGGCCAGCTCAGAAGCATGGCTCCAGGATGGAAATGAATGAACTAGACAGAGGACATGGAAGAGGCGGAAGGAGTGAGGTTTGAAAGCAGCTTTGAAGCTAGAATTTCCATGCTGGGTCCATGCAAGGTAAAGGTGATGGAAAACTTGGAAGTTTTACCACTCATTAGCATTGGCCCCTTCCCCCGCCCCGCCTCCCCCAAGAAAGGAGCCAGAGTGTCAAGTAACAAAAGGGAAAGTCTTGAACTTTCTGTTCCTTATAAAGCAGACAAAGTTGCACTTTCACTTGTTGCATAAGTATACAAACCAGAACGAGGCCCAGAGCCACAACATTTCTGGTTCCTTGCTTAGGAATGGGAGCGGTCACTTGGTTCTATTCTCCGGGAGCAGAAAGGTTAAATGGCAGAGGCTGGCGTATTTTTTTCTGTTTGTAACAATTGCTTTTTTGTGGGAAGAGGAGGCTTTAGTGTTTGTAGTATTAACAAGTTCAATAGTTTTGAATAAATCTCCTCAGAATATAAAGAACAACTAAACAATTTGCATCATTTACAAGATTTTTTTAAAAAAGATACCATGCACATTTTGTTTGCTTTAAAATAGATAAATGAAAGGTCAACTTGTAGAACAGGTTCTCACACACACACACACACACACACACACACACAGAGGCTTTTTTAGCCATTGATTTTTGGCTTTCGTCACACAAGGAAGAGGGACCTTAAGATGTTATGTGCTGTCAAGTTGCCTGTGACTCATAGCGACTGCATGTACAAAGCTCTGAACCCTGCTCTATCCTATGTTCAATGCTATGAATCCTATGCCAATTTTATTGTCTCTGACACACCTTCCCTCATTACCTCAGTCACTGAGTCAATCCATCTCATTGAGGGTCTTCCTGTCTTGCACTATCCCTCCCAAGCATGACGTCCCTCTTCAAAGATTGGTCCTTCCTTGTAACATATCCAAAGTATGTCAAATGGAGCTTCAGAATCCTTGACTCCAAGGAGCAGCCTGGTTTCACTCTCTCTAGAATGAACCTGTTTGTTCTCCTAGCAGTCCATGATATATCCAATACTCTTTTCCAGCACCAAAGCTCAAAGGTATTCATTCTCCTTTTATCATCCCTAGTCATTGTCCAACTTTCTGATGCATAGCATGTAAATGTGAAGACCACGGCCTGGATTAGGCACCCCTTAGTCTCCAGACTGACGTTGTTGCTCTTCAGGACTCTGGAGATAAGGAATGTGTAAAGTACTCATTATGAGATTTGTCAGTTTTTCCCATCCCACAAAGAGAGAGTGAGCTGATTTAGCAACCACCACAAGAATCTCACACCTGCAAGAGAGAGGAAGCAGAGAGTGTAGGATGTGTCCTTAGGCTCCTGAAGACTGGGTTCTACAGGAAAGCAGCAGCAGCCTCCCCAGAGAACTGGAGACTGACATAAGCCAGAGCTGCTCTGGGTCTGCTGTCCCACAGAGCTGAGCTAGTGAGCTTCACCCAGGCTTCCTGGAGGACTGAAGGAAGATACTTGCACTCTCAGGAAAGGAACTCTAGTGGTCTAGTGGTAAGGAACCTTGCTGCCAACCTGAAGGCACATAGTTCAAATCCACCAGCTGCTCTGTGAGAGAAAAAATGGGCCTTCTCCTCCTGTGCAACGTACTGCCTCTGAAAGCCAGCTGGAGGGTTAGCTATTGGTTGGTATTAACCTTACAATAAATACGTAACAACAAGCATGAGAGAGCTCTGGTGGCTTAGTGGTAAGAAATTGTGCTGCAATCCCAAAGGCACATGGTTTGGATCCACCAGTTATTCTGAGAGAGAAAGATGGACAGTTTCCTCCCATGAAGTTTACTGCCTCTGAGACCCACTAGAAGATCGGTCTCTGACTTACAGTATATAATAAGGGAACTTTGTAGCACTGGCCTAAGCTGTAAGGCAGAAGGTCAAAGGACCTTTGAGCACACTTGATAAGCTGTCTGGACTAAGGAATTGTACACTTGATACTATCTGGATTGAGGAATTGCAGATCTGAATTGTAGCTGGTTAACTATCATAAGAAACCCCAACAGTATGAGTAAAGTTCTGTGAGATCTATTTGGTCATTGCAATGGTACAGGGTAAAGTGGTAAGATGGGTATTGGAATTATTAGTAGTAGATGCAGAAGGACTGGAGACCATATCTAATTTTATAGTTTTGTACTGTGGATGTTGTTGATGGGGTCAGTGCCCCTTTGTGGATTTAGTAGAAGCCAAACCCAGCCATCGTCATGCTGCCTACACAGATGAAGGGTGAAAAATACCGGCTAGGGAGTTTCATTTGCAAATTTGCAATGTTTAATGTGGTCTTGGAGCCAGTTACTGGGGAAAGCATACCTGAAGGGGATTCAGATACTGGTCATGCTTAACATCTGTGAAAGCTACACCAATGGAATTGGTCTATTTTGGCTTTGAGATCAAGGTGGTATTTTTACTAATTGGAGAAAGGAGTGGTGATGTGGCTTTGGCTGTAGAAGTATGTTATTCGTCACTGATCCATGGAAAGTGACTTCCCTTTCCTGGCCAGTGCCTTCTCAGATGGCTTTTTAAATGGTGTACTTTCAGCTAAGGATGTGCGGTTGAGCATCAAGCTGTTGGGGAAATGCTTTTGGCAGACTTGTGGGCAAAGCCACTGAACTTACGTCCTCCCCCCTGCATTTCAGCCTTGCTCCTTTGAGTCCTAATGAACACCCAGCAGTGTTTACCTAAGCTCACTTAAGATGGTTGGGAATATTATATTCATTAGGATCAGCGTTTTTGTCCTCCACTAGCCTCAACCTATGGACATTTGTTTTTCTAGTTTGATGAGTGTGTTGTTTCTAATCTAACTGATCTTTAAGTTGTGTTGCCTCTGATGTTTTTGTTCTTAAGGTTGTGAGGGACTTGATAGTCTTCTGGGCTCAAATCCTTTGGCATTTTTCAGGGGAAATGAGGGCACCCGTTTATTTGGGGTTCACACTGAGCCAGGCACTGTATTGAGTGAGGCAGCTGCATTATTTCATGGGATCCTCGGCAGACCTGTGGGGGAGAACCATTACTGCCCTTTTGTTGGAAGGGATCCCAAGACTCTGATGGCTTATGTGATTTGTCCAAGACAGGAAATGGAAAGAGAACGATCCCCAGGCTGACGGGATTCCAAACTGGTTCCTTTAACCACTTGTACTGTGATCCAGGGTTTCTTTAACTTCAAATATTGCTTCCTTCCTTACCTGGCTGTGGTCCCTAAAACCATAACCACAATGGGACCAATAATACAAGTCACTCACATTACAGGGGGATAGAGGGTTTGGATGATGTGAAGCCAGAGTGCCGCTGAGGAGTAAGGGTGGTGAGACTTTGTTGCAAGTAACTTGGGCATGTTATCAGGCCAGTCCTTGGAAAATGACATCATACTTGGAAAGGTGGAGGGTCAGGGAAAGATAGGAACATCTACAAAGAGATGGATTGACACAGTCACTGCAGCAATGGTCTTAAGCACAGAGGAAATTGTGAAAACGATTCAGGATCAAGCCGGGTTTCATTCTGTCGTACATAAGGTCACTTATGCATTGGAGTCAACTCAACAATGCCTACTAATCACCAGAAAAGCCTACAATGAGCAGGTGTGATATAAACTGGGGACTCTCTCTTTTTTAAAAAGAATTATTTGTTTGTATACAATCATTCATATACATCATGTTTTGTACATGTAATTTGTATTTTATATTATTCATACATATTGTTGTTTTTATGTGCCATCAAGTTGCCTGCGACTCATAGAGACCCTATGTACAACAGCTCTAAACCCTGCTCTATCCTGAGCCCATCTTATTGTCTCTGACACACTTACTCCCGTTACCCCATCACTGAATCGCTCCATCTCATCGCAGGTCTTCCTCTCTCGCTCTGGCCCTCCACACTCTCAAGCATGATGTTCCTCTCCAAGGACTTGTTCCTCCTTGCAACATGCCCAAAGTATGTCAGATGAAGCTTCAAAATCCTTGCCTCCAGGGAACAGCCTCGTTTCACCCTCTCCCGGATGAACCTCTTTGTTCTCCTATGAGTCCATGGAATATTCAGTACTCTTCTCCAGAACCACAGCTCAAAGTACTCATACATTAATTGCATAAATTAATTGCTTTGTGCCTATTATCACCCCATATTTTCAAGCCCCCATTGAATCTTTCCTATTACTTCACCTTCGTCTACTGACTAACCTCTGCTATCCCAGTGATTTTCCCTCCTTTTTTATGACCCCCTTCTCACTTTTCCCTTTTGAACATTTATACACATCTTACTCAATTATCCTTCTATTTTTCCCCAATAGTGCTCTTATGCAATATTTGTCCTTATGTGACTGAGATATTTCACTCATCAAAATGCTCTCTAGTCTTTCCAAGGCTATATAGTATTTTACAAAATAATTGCTCTTTAGTGCTGCATAGTATTCCATTGTGTGAATACACCACAATTTCTTAATCCATCCATTTGTTGATGAGCATTTAGGCTGCCACTATTTTCTTGTTATTGTAAATTGCACTACTATGAACCCAATTGTACAAATGTCCATTCATGTCTGAGTACTGATTTCCTTGGGATATATTTTTAGCAGTGGACTAGCTGGGTCATATGAAATCTCTATGTTCAGCTTTTTGAGGAAATGCCAAACCACCTTCCATAGTGATTGTATTATTTTACAATCATATTAAAGAGTTAAAGAAGACTTCAAAAGGCAGTACGGGATGACAAAGTAAAATATTACAATGAAATGTGCAAAGACCTGGAGTCGGAAAATCAAAAGGGTCAAACTCGCTCAGCATTTCTTAAGCTCAAGGAACTGAAGAACAAATTCAAACCTCAAGTTACTATAATCAAGGATGCTTTATGTAAAATATGAAATGATCCAGGAAGTATTAAAAGAAGATGGAAAAAATATGAGTCACTGTGTTGAAAGGAATTGACAGTCACAGAAGAATTTCATGAAACAACATATGAGCAAAAGCCTATGGTGATGAAGGAAAAAGTTCAGGCTGCTTTGAAGGAAATAGCAAAAAATAAGGCCCCAGGAATAAATGGTATACCAATTGACATATTTCACCTAACAGATGCTGCCCTGAAAGTGCTCACCAAGTTGTGCCAAGAAATCTGGAGAACAACCACTTGGCTAACTGACTGGAAGAGATCTATATTTGTTCCCATCCCAAAGAATGGTGACCCAACAGAGTGTGGAAACTATAGAACAATATCATTGATTTCACATGTAAGCAAGATTCTACTGAAGATTATCCAAAAATGACTAACAGCACATCAGCAGAGAACTGCCAGAAGTCCAGGCTGGGTTTAGAAGGGTCGTGGTACTAGGGATATTGTAGCTGTTAGATGGATCTTAGCTGAAAGCAGGGAATACCGGAGGAATGTATATCTGTGTTTCTTTGATTATGCAAAGGCATTTGACTGTGTGGATCATAACAAACTGTGGCTGACTTTGAGAAGAATGGGAATCCCAGAACATTTAATTGTGCTAATACGAAACCTATACTTGGACCAAGAGGCAGTAGTCAGAACAGAGCAAGGGAACACGGCATGGCTCAAAATTGGGAAGGGCATATGCCAGTGATGTGTCCTGTCTCCGTACCTTTTCAACCTGTGTGCAGAACAGATTATCCGGGAGACTGGGCTCTATGTGGAGAAATGTGGGGTCAAGATTGGTGGACGATCTATCAACAATCTGCGTTATGCAGATGACCCAACCCAGCTTGCTGAAACTGAGGAGGACCTGAAGCGCTTGCTGAAGTGGGTTAAGGACTGCAGCCTCCAATATAGATTGAGGCCCAATGTCAAGAAGACAAAGATTCTCACCACCCAATCAGTTGGTAGCATCAGGTTGGACAATGAAGCGATTGAGATTGTTCACAGCTTTAGTTTGCTTGGCTCCACAGTCAACACTCTTGGCACCAATAGCCAGGAAATTAAAAGGCATATTGCCATGGGAAAGTCTGCTGTTAGGGAGCTCTCCAAAGTACTGAAGAGCAATGGTGTCTCTCTGGAGACTAAGGTGTGTCTGATACAGGCCATGGTCTTTACTATAACTTACTATGCATCAGAGAGTTGGACAGTGACTAACGAAGATAGAAGGAGAATTGATTCCTTTGAGCTATGGTGCTGAGAAGAGTATTGAGGGTACCATGAATTGCTAGGAAAACAAACAGATTCATCCTGGAAAGGGTTAAACCGGGAGGCTCCTTGGAGGCAAGGATTCTGAGGCTCCACCTAACATACTTTGGACATGTTGTAAGGAGAGAACGGTTCTTGGAGAGGGACATCATGCTTGGGAGGGTGGAGGGACGCTGCAGGAGGAGAAGGCCCTCTATGAGGTAGATTGATTCAGTGACTGGGATAATCAGGATGGGAGTGTCAGAGACCGTGCGATTGACACAGGATAGAGCAGAGTTTAGGGCTATTGTACATAGGGTCACTATGAGTCACAAGCGACTCAACAACACGTAACAAAAACAACAACTAACACTGCATACGGATTCCAATCTTTCCACATCTTCTCCAACATTTTTTATTTGCTGTTTTGTTGACCTTTGCTACTGCTTCTGAAGTGATGTGATAATTTCATTAATTTTTTGTTTGTGTGTGACTGTTTTCTATTTGCATAGAATTTACATTGTATTAGATATTGATTGTAACGTAGAGCTGATGTAAAGTGTGCATAGGCTATATGCAAATAACTTTTTCCTTTCTACTATGTTCCCCCCCCCATACTGGTCTGCATACAAAGTTCATAAAGTTCATGTACATTGTTTTCCACACCAGATCTTTCCCCTTACCCACTCCTCTCTCTACTCATCAAATTGTGTCATTCTATAATTAAGCCCCCTGCCACCGCTGTTGTTTTAAGCCATTCTCTCAAGGTGTGTCACTTGTCCATGTGTCTCTGGGATGTGATGTGAGTGTAGCGTGTGTGTGTGTGTGTTATATATATAACTCATTTCCTCGGCTAGCTCGCCTGCTCGCCATGTCTTGTCCCTGGAATCCTGACAGGTGGCCATATCTACCTGCAGTAATGCCTGACATTTTAGATACATAACCAACTTCACTGAATGATGTCAATTCCTTAGCTTTCCTGTGCTCCCCCAACTCTGCTCCCTTAATGCGTTGAGAAAGTTCCCTGGATTGATCCTCAGCTAAACTCCTCCAGCCACTTCCCACTGTTTTAAGAGGAAATACCCCTCTTCCAGAAACTGGTGGTATGGGGCAACAGTCGGGGCTATGGAATCCAACCACCCTTGGCCTCTCCTGGCTGTATCACCCTGTTCACTGTGTATCTTTGGACATGCCAGTTAATCTTTATGGGTGTTAACCTCCCCAACTGGGAATTGGAACTTGAACACCTCTTCCATTGCTGTGAATGAAAAGGTTGGAGGTTCAAGTCTATCTAGGGGCTCTTTGGGGAAAAAGTCTTGGTGAACAATCAACCACAGAAAACCCTTTGAAAGTACACAGTTCCATTCTGATACACGTGACATCACCATCAGTCAGAATAGACTTTAAGGCCACTGCTGTGTGTGGTTTTCCAGTTATGTGGGGGACAGGTGTGGGCTGCTGGCTTCTCTTTAAATGACATCAGGATTCTACTAGTTCATTTTAGAACATTCACAGCTGGTTTTCTCCACCACATTTTCCATTTGACCACTTTAGTCTCAGGTGTGAATGTTTACAGTTGTTTTCTTAATACCTTTTTAAAAAATTTTATTAGAGGGTGGAGGTGGTGGGTGGAGTAGAAGCAAGCAGGGCAAAGGAAAAGGGCTTTATTTTCTAGTTAGGTCTTGCTAAAAAAAAAAACTCTCTGGGCCCTGCTCTTAGCCTTGGGGCTTTCCAAATTCTCTTGTTTGTGGTTTGCCCTGTCTCTGTTTATTTTGTGATTTGTGGCTGAGGAGATGTTTCTCAAAATCTAATTACTCAGCCACATCTTGTTCTGGCCATGTGTTGGCCACACTCTGGGTCAAGGTCTTCTTTGTGCAGAGAAGCTGAGGGTCTGTCTGTCTATCTGGTTAATGAGGACACCACACAGGAGCTATGAGATGGGGTCGGACTGGAATGTGCTTCCTTCAGAATGAGCAGACATTTGAGATATGATTCTGCTTACATGATGTTTTCCTGCCCCATAACCACAGCAGCAGGGGTTGAGGACACAGGATTCTCGTACGGGTGACATCAAGATGCCTCTTGCTTTAATTAGAACCCGACCAGAAAACGTCTCAATTGGCTCAGATGAGTGGGACTGATTCCAAAGCGACCACAGGTCCTCTCAGGAAAATCGACACGTTGTGGCCCTCACGGGACCTGGGGCTGGACTTTAGGGGTGCAGGCTACACTCTGGCTCTCAGGCGTTCTCAAGGTGTTCCTCTTCTGACTATTTCTCCAGGACAGCACCCAAATCCCAGTTACCTGGTGAGTGAAGCAGAAGCAAAGCGTCCATATTTATTCTCAGCCTGACCGCTTCCTAAACATTAGCAAATCACCCAACCTGCTTGTGACTCTGTGTCTTCTTCAGTGAGATGAGCATTACTAGACTCTGGAGTCATGGGAAGTTTGTTGTCGTTATGTTGTTGATTGAAACTCATAGCAATCCTGTAGGATAAAGTTGAACTCTTCCACAGGTTTCCCTAGGTTGTGTGGTGTGGAATTAGAAGGGTTCAGTTCTGTTGTTCACTGGGTCGCTGTGAGTAGTACTTGACTCAACGGCACATAACTGAAAGGCCACCTGGGAGCCGAGCAACATTCCATGCTGCCTGCACCTTCTGAGAGACATTCCAGTCTGCCCAGTGTAAGACGACTATGGCCAATCAGAAAGGAGCACGACCACCAACCACATCTTGCATGACTGAGCAGCTCTGCAGTTAGGAACTAACAAAGGACATCAAATCAACACCCTCCACGGAGAGCTGACTACTGGGCTGATCACCCTATCCCCTGCCTTTCTCTGGCCTCAGACAGTAAATCTGCATGAGAGCCACTAATAAACTCTTTTGTTTCCCTTCACCCGGTTCTCTGCACCTTTCTAACCTTACAATAACAACATAACAACAGCAATCCTTAAGGAAGGAGCTCTGGTGGCCTGCTGGGTAAGGAGTTGTGCTGCCAATCCAAAAGCCATTGAGTTGAACCCTGCAGCTGCTCCATGAGAGAAAAATGGGCAGTCACCTCCCTTGTGATTTACAGCCTCTGAAAACCTGCTGAAGGGGCAGCTGGGAGCTGGTTCCAACCTGACACCCCACAGTAACAACAGTCTTTAAGGGGAGCAGATTGCCAAGTCTTTTCTCCCATGTTGCTGCTGGTGAGTTCAGACTTGCTGGCTATTGAGAACTTAGCCGTTGCTCCTCCAGGGCTCTTTGGTGGGAGGTTTAAGTGGGTGTCAGATTCTTAACACAGGGCCTGGTGCTAATCACGGTACACTCCATGTTAGCATTGCTCTCTTCTGGAACTGGCTCTTTTTGCTGCACATGATCAAACCCAGCTCTAGCCAAGGTTAGTAATAACACAACAGGTAACAGTAATAACAGTAGGTATTACTTATAGAGCTCAGATGGCCTAGAGGTAGGAAGCTAGGTGACAATCCCAAAGGCACGTGGATCCACCAGCTCCTCCTGTCCTTTTTACTGCCCCTGAAAACTCGTAGGAGGGTCTGCTGTGAATTGATTCCAACTTGACAGCACACAACAACAACAACAACAGGAAATAGTACTAGTACTATTATTAATAATAGTAAGAATTACCGGAATAGCTCTGTAGGAGAAGGCTGGGCAATCTCCTCCTGTGTGATTGCTGCCTCTGAAAACCCACTGGAGGGTCAGCTATGGGTAGGTTCCACCAAAACAATCCTCTTCTACAACATACGCATTGTATCAATATTTTTATTTTTGAGTCTCCAAGTGATGAAAATAGTTAACATACTTGGCTGCTAACTGAAAGGTTGGAGGGTTAAGTCTACCCTGAGACACCTCAGAAGTAAGGGCTGGTAATCTACTTTTGAAAGATCAGTCATTGAAAACTCTATGGGGCTCAGCTCTGTTCTGTTATGCATGAGGTTTCTCCGATCTCGCCATCAACTTGATAGCAACTGGCCTACATGGCTTTGAAATACCTTTATTATTCGCATGTCATAGATGAGTAAACTGAAGCTCAAGGACACCAAGGAACTTGTCCAAAGCCATCTAGGTAAACTGGATCCAAGTTCCCCTTTATCTGACTCAGCTGCAAGCTGTGGGATTACATGACCTTATAAATCCAGTGTCACCACTCACCACTCTGAATCTTGATTTCTCTCTTGCTCTGTTGAAGTTCTTGGAAAGCAGGTGATGGGCCCAAGATTTTCTTTTCAATTAGGTGTACACCCTCGGATCAGTCAGCAGAGGGCAGAGCAGTTTGGCCAGGGAGTGCCCATAGTGCTCAAAGCCATGTAAGGACTGAAGTCATCGCCCAGCAGTGAGGTGAAGAGGAGGGCTGGAGTAGACCACCCTTACTTGGCACATTGACAAGAGCCTAGGGTTGAGCTCAAGTTTTAGGCCATTTGTATGACACAAACTCACAATGGTAGCTATGGTTAATAATAACTATGGTATTTATAGAATTATGACCCTCACTCTCCAACACACCCCACCCCCCCCGCCCGGACACCCCTACTGTCGATAACTGTGCATCTTTAATACCTGGTCAGTCCTGAAATTGCCTTCGGATTCTCTCCATAGGGATAAGGCTTTGGAAGTTTAAGTTCTGCTTCTCTCCTGTCAAATTCAGCTGTGGGCTGGCAAGTGTTGCCCTACCCACTTCTGGAATCAATCTCCTGGCAGTTGGCAGTACACTGAGTACTCTGTGTCTGCCACTTGGTTGAGTCTGGAAGCTGGTCTAGTAGTCTCAACAGCAAGTATTCCTGTGCCCACCATGAGTGCCTACCCCCATTTCTTGCTGGGTCTTTCTGAGGACATTCCTGCCTAGTTCTTGGATTGATACTCTTTTGTTGTTGTTAGACATTTTTGAGATGTGTACAACTCATAGGGATCCTATAAGCAACATATTTGAACTTTGTCCTATTCTGTGCCATCTTCATCATCTCTAGCTTGAGCCTATTCCTGCAGTCACTGTCAGTCCAACTCGTTGAAGGTCTTCCTTTCTTTCACTGACATGTAATCTTTCCAAGCATGATATTCCTTTTCAAGAAATAACCTCTTTTAGCAACCTTCCCAAAGGATGCATGATGAGCACTCTTTCTGGGAAAGCATTCAATTTTCCTCAGACATATCTGTTTTTGTTTTGTTTTGTTTTGGTTTTGTAGTCCATGGACTATTCAGTACCCTTGTCCAGTATCACAGCTCAAAGGCATTAATTCTTCTGTCATCTTTATTTATTGTCTAGCTTTCCAATGCATAGCAAGTGATTAAAAAGACTATTGACTGAATCAGGCACACCTTAGTCTTTAAACTGACATCATTGCTCTTCAGTATTTTGGAGAGGTCCCTGACAATGACCTTGTCCAATGCAATATGTCTCTTGATCTCCTGACTGCACAAAGGGTGTTAAATGTGAATCCAAGTAAGATGAAAAAATCAACAATTTCAATCTTTTCTTCATCCAACATGCTGTTGCTTCTCAATCCAGTGGTCAATCCATATGTTGTTGTGTGTCATCAAGTTGCCTACAACTCATAGCATCCCTATGTACCACAGTCCTGTTTTGAGTAACTCTCAATGCTTCCGACGCACCTATCCTCATTGCCCCAGTTACTGTATAAATCCATTTCATCTGGGGTCTTCCTCTCCTGAGCTGTCCCTATACCCATCCAAGCATGATGTCTTTCTCCAAGGATCAGTCCCTCCTGGCCACATGCCCAAAGTATGTAAGATGGAACTTTAAAATGCTAGCCTCCAAGGAGAAACTTGGTTTCACCCTCTCCAAGACAGACCTATTTGTTTTCTTACAGGTCTGTGGTGTGTTTAAGATTCTTCCCCAGCACAACTCAAAGGCATCAATTCTTCTTCTGTCATCCTTAGTCATTGTCCAGCTCCCTGAAGCATAACAAATAATTGTGAAGATCATGGCCTTGATCAGGTGCACCTTAGTCTCTAGACTGACATTGTTGCTTCTCAGTACTCTGGAGAGGTCCCTGAGAGCAGATTTTCCCAGTGCAATTTGTCTTATGATTTTTCTGATTGCTGGTGCCAAGGGTGTTGATAGTGGAGCTGAGCGAACTGAAACTGTTAACAATCTATATCTCTTTTCCATCTATCATGGTGCTGACAATTGGCTCAGTGTCTTTGTCTTCTTGATGTTGAGCTTCAATCCATATTGAAGACTATAGTCTTTGATCTTCTAGAAGACTATATTTATCTTTTGTTGCAAGCCCCTCAGTTTCAGCAAGCAGGTTTGTGTCATCTGCATAAACACAGTTGCTAATGAGCTTTCTTCTATCCTGATACCACATTATTCTTCATAAAGTCCAGCCTCTTAAATGATTTGCTTGGCATACAGATTGTACAGTTATGGAGAAAGGATACAGCACTGATGCACACTTTTCCTGATTTTAAGCCTATAAATAATTACATCTATACATATAGCAGTATGCATTTATAAAATATTAGTTCCCTTTTTACAACACCACACCACCATTATCATATCTAAATAAATCAACAGTGCTTTCTTAAGATTATCAAATATTTAGATACGTTCAACTTTCTAGTTGTCTCATAAGTGTTTAAACAACTCTTTTAAACCATATCCAAATAAGATCTGTGGCATCGATTGAACTCTGTCCCACCAAAATAAGTGTCCTCTTGACTTGGGCCATGACGCTCAGCTGTTTGACAGTTATGGGATGATGCAGTCATCCCCATGCTAGGATCTGATGGCATCAGCCAATCACTTGTAAGTGGATGACTGTAAGTTATAACGTTCTTAGTCAAGTCACACCCTGACACAAAGTAAAGAGAATGTCCGTGGGATGTGGCATGATCATTTTTTCTCCAAGAGCTAAAAAGAGAAAAGCTAGAAGACAAGGAGGAGTTTACGCCACCAAGAAAGAAGAGCCAAGAGCTGAACTTGCTTTTGGACCCTGGGTCCTTGTGCTGGCAACCTCCTAATTCCAATTCATGAAGATACTCAAGGGACACCAAGTCCACAGATACTGAAAGAGATAAAGACCCTTCCCATAGAACCTACAATGAGGAAAAAAAGCCTTGTCTTAGAGCTAGAAGGTTGTTTTGTACTTCAAGCCTCACAAATTGTAAGTTGTTTTTGTTGTTAAGTGCCATTGAGCCGTAGACGACTCATAGCAACCCTATGAATAAAAGACCAGAACACTTTTATAACTTTCATCATTTCTCCAAGTTCACAGGGTTTCCGGAGGCAAGCTATTAAGGAAGTGGATGCCACTCCTGCTTCCAAGCTTGTTTTAATTGGGGAGCTCCACCAAACACTGTCCACCATGAGTAGCCATTATTGCATTTGACACAATTTTAAGAGAGGAAAAAAAAATTCTGTTTGTTAAAGCCATTCACCCATGGTAACATGTTATGATAGAACAACTAGATAATCAAGATAGTATACATATTGGGTTTTTTGTGATACATTTTTAAAGTATTTTAATATCTTGGTTTCTGCCTCCTCTTGTTTTCTCTTACATTTTATTTCAAGGTGAAATTGGATTGTTTGTCCTGTTAAGTTCCCCAGTCTGGACTTTTAGATGGGACATCTTGGTGTAATTAGTAGTAGCTTTTACTATTTTTTAATTGATTTCCTTTAGACAGCCTACTTCATCTTTCATCCGAGATACTGTCTTGCTGCATCTTTTTTTGGTAGCTGTTGGAGTGCAATGCTGAAAAGTTATTAATATATTTATAGCTCACTCATTCTTGTTGAGTTGGAATGGACTCTTAGCTGGCCCTCCACCGAATCACAGGGAAGCAGATTGCTCATCTTCCTCCCAACGAGTGTCTGGTGGAGAAGGGATGGCCGTTAGGGTTAGGACTGCAGCTCCCTACTGATCATGCACCAGAGCTGCCTATTAATGGTTATGTTTCAGTTTTGTGATGTCTTCATTTATTGGGTAGAATCGTTACAAAAGGAAATTTCATGACAACTACTATTTTATTCTTTAGGTACATAGTACACATAGAAAAAGCACAGTAAATACTTCCTTCATTCTCTTAATTTACCTTCCAGCTTCCGGAATAGGGAGGTCATGGTATCTGAACTCCCTGGGTGTAGATGGTCAAGTACTTGGTGACCAACAAAAAGGTTGGTGAGTGAATGTACTGAGAATTAGTAAGGGAGAATGGCCTGGAAATCGACTTCTGAAGAATCAGCCTTTGAAACCCTATATATCACAGTTCTGTTCTGATGCACATGTGGTCACCGTGAGCTGGGATTGGCTGAAAAGCAACTGGCTGTCTTGGAATCCATCAACCCTAGAAACACAGCACTGTGAACCAAAAGGTCTGTGGATCAAACCCATCAGCAGTTCTGCAGGAGAAAGAAGTGACAATCTTCTCCCATTAAGATTATGGTCTTGGAAACCTTAGTGGACAGTTCTGTTCTATTGCTTGGAATCTCTATGAGTTGGAATTGGTATGATAGAAGTGTGTTGTAACAGGAGTGGGTGGCATATTTTTATACCATGTCTAGCACATTTTTAGTAGTTAACAAAGGTAGCCAAAATTATTATGGTTGACCATAAAAATTGTACTCACCCGCTCCTCATCTATCCACTCAGGGCCAGTATATTTATGAATGCTCTGCCCAGTTTGGCATCTAAGAGGAAGATGCTCTCTTTCACTCTCTTTCCATACATCTTTGTCTTTAGATCCATTCTTAACACTAAACCCTCTGTCAGGAAGAGGGAAGGATACACTCATTGGTGAGATTAAGATTAACCTTTTCTTTTGTTTTTTTTAAATTCTTTCTCATGCATAGGCTTTGTCTACAAATTTGTACCTGCCTCCTCTGTGAGAAAGAAGCCCAGGGCAAGCTAAGCATCTGGAGGGAGAAAGAGGACCAGGAAGTTAGAGTTAGGCCTAAGAAAGTTGAACTCAGCAGAGAAGGAGGAGAGTCCTGCTATCGGCTTCATATCCAAGGCCTTATTCAGTTGTTGTTTTGAAGTTTGTGCCATAGAGTCCAAACTAACTCATAGCTGACCCTCCAGCGGGCTTCCAGAGGCAGTTAATCATATGGGAGGAGACTGCCGGTCTTTCTCCTGTAAAGCAACAGGTGGATTCATACTTGTGCCTTTGGGATTGCAGCATAACTTCTTAATCTAGCCCACTGTTGTTGTTACTGTTGTTAAGTGTTGTTGAGCCATAGACGACTCACAGCGACCCTATGAACGAAAGACCTGAACACTTGTATATCTTTCGTTGTTTCTCCACATTCATAGAGTTTCTGGAGGCAAGCTTTTCGGAAGTGGTTGCCACTCCTGTTGTTGTTGTTGTTATGTGCCGTCGAGTCGTTTGCAACTCATAGCGACCCTATGTACAACAGCCCTAAACCCTGCTCTATCCTGTGCCAATCACACTGCCTCTGACACACCCGTCCCAATTATCCCAGTCACTGAATCAATCCATCTCATAGAGGGTCTTCCCTTCTTGCGTCGCCCCTCCACCCTCCCAAGCATGATGTCCCTCTCCAAGGACCTGTCCCTCCTTGCAACATGTCCAAAGTATGTCAGACGAAGCCCCAGAATCCTTGCCTCCAAGGAGTAGCTTGGTTTAACCCTCTCTACGAAGAATCTATTTGTTTTCTTAGCTGTCCATGGTACATTTAATACTCTTCTCCAGCACCACAGCTCAAAGGCATCAATTCTCCTTCTCTCCTCCCTGGTCATTGTCCAACTCTCTGATGCATAACAAGTGATTGCAAAGACCTTGGCCTATATCAGGTGCACCTCAGGCTCCAGAGAGACACTGTTGCTCTTGAGTACTTTAGAGAGGTCCCTAACAGCAGACTTTCCCATCACGATACGTTTTTTGATTTCCTTGCTGCTGGTGTCAAGAGTGTTGTCCGTGGAGCCGAGCAAACTATGTATGCCACTCCTAGAGCTCCCTTATTCAGTGGGAGCAACCACAAAGCTGATAGGTAGGTCCTTATCTGAGTCTCCTGTGCACAGGAGAAGGGAGGGTGATGAATCCGTACCTAGACTCACCACCAGCTGCCTTTCTATTCTCACCAGCCATGGCTGCTGAGGTCCCATCACTGCTGCCAGCAAACTCTGTCCACGGTTGTACAGAGGGCTCTTGTTAAGTGCAGCTGTGACCCAGAAGAGGCGCTGTGAGGCATGAAGCCTAACCAGGGAGCCAGCTAGCACGTTTCTGGAGCAGGTGTGGCTGGAACAACAGCTCTACTAATGGGGCAAAGAGAGTCTTTCCGATTATAAACCTTCTAGACACCTGGGGAGCTGAAGTCTTGTTTGTGCAGCTTCCACTGTGCTTTTCAGCCAGGTCTGCAGGTGGGCACATGACGTTAGTGGGTACACAGGGAGCCTTAAGTGACTGGTGCCATGTCCTGGCCAGCTGTCTCCAGTCTGCTCCTTTTAGGCTGTTTTGAAGTGTGCTGAGACCTGATTGGCTATGGTATAACTTGGACAAGATGTGAAATAGCCCCTCTGTTATAGCAATCTATTACATAAAATAGGAACTGTTTTTGTCTGTAAATCTGAGCTGGTGTCATGGTGCTGCTTCACCAGGACATCGGGGCTCCCAGCTTTTCCTCGTTGGGCTCTCAGATCTATGAATGTTGTCCTTGTTCATGTAAAATTTTTCCCTTGCTTCTGCCAATGTCTTATTGTCCAGTACTTATAAGTAATAAATATACTGGGCTAAAAATTCTGTGATTTTGTTGTAAAACAGGACTGACATCAGGGTTGCGGGAGACTGAGAAAGAGGGGAGAAATAATGAAACAGATGAGGGAGAGAACTGTTTAAAAGGGATATGTGATTAGGTATTATTGTCATAACAGGAGTCCAGAACGAAGGCTGCATAGTGGAGTGGACCTGGGGGGAGGGATTGCATAACAATGAAAGACTTTTACTTTTCAAAGAGACCAGCAAACTGGGGAGGAGGAGTGGGCAGAGAGAAAAGTGCAACAATGAATGAATGGAAATCCAAAGTCTCTGTAAGCTTACATTAAAATTAATAAAAAAAAATTTCTGTGATTTGCATCTCTCTAATAGCTAGTGATTTTGAGCATTTAAAAAAATGTGTTTTCTTTGCCACCTGACCTTCTTTGATGGAACTTAAATTCATCTCTTCTGCCCATTTTGTGATTGAATAGCTTAACTTTGTCTTTTTTTTAAATTGAGATTTTAATGAAAATTTACAGAAACCTTGAATTTCTATTCATTATTTCACATTTCCCTCCCTACCCCCACCCCACAGTTAGCTTTTCTCTTTAAAAAGATTCTTTCATTGTTGCACAGTTTCCCCCCTCCTCCAGCCCCCCAGGCCACTTTGCTTTGCACCTCTTATTCTGGACTGTTGTCATTAGTTTACCTTTTTTCTTGATGTGCCGGAGTACTTAATACATTTTGGTTGTGAGCCCCTTATCAGCTATGTCACGGCCAAATATCTTTGCCCAGTCTATGGGCTTGCTTCTCACTCTTTTGGAGGCAGAGGGAGGAAAACGTGCATGATTGAATTAAAATCAATCTCTTTGTGAGCCTTCACTCAAACAAAACAAAATGAATATACATACTCGCTGCATTAAAAGTAAAGATTATATAACAATATTCTACCTTGTCAAAGAAAACTAGAGTGGGTATTGGAGGACAACCATTGCTGCCAAAATAGCCCAGGGAAAAGGGAAACGATATAGATACAGATATAGATAGAGATAGACAGAGATAGAGATACTTTGGACTAACACCGCTTTCTTCCAGACTCTGCAGGGTTTCGTCTCACTCCTGCTTGAGATACCCAAACTGAAATGGGGTACCAGCTCTTGAACGGTGGTAGTTATTATTGTCGTGTGCTGTTGAACTGGTTATGACTCAGGTTGTTTTTGTTGTTGATTTCCATCGAGGTGAGCACGACTCACAGTGACCCTGTGAACAAAAGACCTGAAGCCTTTCTATAACTCTTATCATTTCTCAAAGCTCCTAGAGTTTCCAAAGGCATGCTGTTTAGGAAGTGGATGCCACTCCTGCATATAGATAACCCAGGAACAAAGGCTCTGAACCTTGCCCTATCCTCCGACAATGTTACTGTCTCTGACATGCCTCTCCCATTGCCACAGTCACTGTCTCAATCCATCTCATCCGAGGTCTTCCTCTCCTGTGTTGAGTCTCCGCCCTTCCAAACATGATCTTCTCCAAGGACTAGTCCCTTCTGGCCACATGCACGAAGTATGTGAAATGGAGTTTGAAAATCCTTGCCTCCAAGGAGCAGCCTGATCCCATCCTCTCCAGGATAGACCTATTTGTTCTCTTGGGAGTCCATGTTATTATGTTTAATACTCTTCTCTAGCACCATGACTCAAAGACATAGATTCTTCTCCTGTCACCCTTAGTCATTGCCTGGCTTTCAGATGCATAACAAGAAATTGAGAACATCACGACACCATGGCCTGGATCAGACACACATTAGTCTCTAGACTGACAAAATAGGACTCTGGAGAGGTCCTTGACAGAAAATATTCCCCATGCACCTTGTTTTTTGATTCCTTTATTAAAGAATTATTTATTATATATAAAATCTGCTGCAAGGAGCTTCTCCAGAGTGCTGAAAAGCAACGATGTTAGTCTAGAGACTAAGGTGTGTCTAATCTAGGTCACGGTCTTCACAATTACTTGTTATGCTTTAGAGAGCTAGACAATAACTAAGGATGACAGAAGAAGAATCGATGCTTTCGGTTGTGGTGATGAAGAAGAGTCTTGAACATACTATGAACTTCCAAGGAAACAAACTGGTCTGTCTTGGAGAGGGTGAGACCAAGTATCTTCTTGGAATCTAGGATTTTGAAGCTCCATCTCACATACTTTTGGCACATGGCCAGAAGAGACGGGTCATTGGAGAAGGACATCATGCTCGGAAGGGTTGAAGGACAGTGCAGGAGAGGAAGACCTCAGATGAGATGGAGTGAGATAGTAACTGGGACAATACGGGTTGGTGTGTCAGAAGTAGTGTGACTGACTCAGGACAGGGAAGGGTTCAGAACTGCTGTACATAGGATTGCTGTGGGTCGCAGGTGACTCAATGGCACATAACAACAACAAAAACAACATATTATACTGGTTGCTTTTTATTTAAGCCTCTTGTTTAGAGTCAACAAGACTTCATGGAGGACCTCTGTATTTAAAAGTTAGTTGTTCCACTATGCAACCTTAAATGTGGACTCTTGTGATAACCATAATACCCTATCAAACATCGCGTTTAAATTATTCACTCCCTCATCTGTTTCAGTGCCGTATACTTGGGGAGATGGGAGGGGTGCGAGGGGATTGTGTACCAGGGAGAGAGTGTTTCTTTTACTTTTAAAAGAGAGGAGTGAACTAGGGGGTGGGGGGAGGGCTGGGCAGGGAGAGAAGTGCAGCAATCAATGAATGGAAATCCAAATCTCTGTAAATGTTCATTAAAATTATTTTTAAAAAAAGCCCATAAAAAAAACAAACAAACAAAAAAAAGAGCAGCTGATCCAGCGCAGGAGCAGTAACTTTGTAACTCATTACCTAACTTGGAAGAACTGGAGAACATTATGCTGAGTGAACTCAGTCCCACAAGGAAACATTGTATTAGACCTTTATTGTAGAATGAGTATAAGGATCCTGGAGGGGTGGGAGAGGCTGGAAGCAGAGGGATGAGGATGTGCAGGGGGAAGAGGGAATTAATCACTGGGTTGTAAAATTTCATGGGTGGGGGTTGAGGAAAATGGAAAGAATTTGTTCGATTTGTATTAGAATACTGTAAATAAACTAGTGAAAAAAAGTCAGTTGTTAGATTTTGGAGATACATTCTTCTAAGTGGTACAGCATTCTTCTGTCAAGTTGCTGTATTGAGATAACCTGAGGTTGCTGTGATGCTTAACCTTGTACCACTGGGGTGCCAAATGCTGTAATAGTTACCCGTGGTGAACAGTGTTTGGTGGAGCTTCCAGGTTAAGACAGGTTTGGAATCAGGAGTGGCACCCACTTCTTAAACAACATGCGTGTGGAAAATCCATGAACTTTGAGAAATGGTAATAGTTATAGAAAGGCTTCAGGTATTTTGTTCATAGGGTCACCATGAGTCAGGCTCAACTTGACAGCAATCAACAACAACAATGTACATACACACACAAGAAAAACCAACAACGTGTGTGTGTGTGTGTGTGTGTGTGTGTGTGTGAGTGCATGTATATATGTCTATATAGGGAGCTCTGCCTAGCGACAAGAAGCTACACTACAATCCTGAAAGCATTCGGTTCAAGGCCACCAATTGCTCTGCAGGAGAAAAATGGGCCAATCTCCTCCCTTGTGATTAACTGCCTCTGAAAACCCACCAGAGGGTCGGCTATGGGTCAATTCCAACTGGATAGTACACAACAAACAAAAACACTGTACACACACACACACACACACACACACACTTTGTTATTAAAAAATTGCATCTTCTTGAGTTCAAAGGAAGATATCAATGAAATTCATAGGCTCCAATTTTAGGAAGGTATATACTTTTTTTATATCAGGTTTGTTCAGCAAGTCAAGAAAAAGCTAGAATGACTTGAAGAATGCTTCTCTTCTCATCAGTTCAGGGAGAGTAAGAAGAAGAAAACCCAAATAAAAGGAGGTTAAGTCTGTTGGCATACACCTGGTAGCGTAGTGCATTATATGCTGGCCTGCTACCCAACAGGTTAGTGGCTTAATTCACTACCTGTTACATGAGAGGGCACAGTATGTCTCCTCCTGAAAACATTTCTAGCCGTGGAAATGTGGTGGAGGAGCCATGTTGCCATGACTTAGACTGGACTTAAGGACCATGGATTTGGTTTGGTTTGAGTCTACTGGAGGTGAAAGAGGCTAACATGAATGTTCTGAATTGGATGGTGAGATGGGTGAGATTTCAGGGCGCTGACCTGTATGACATGTGAAATACAGTCTTAAAGGCTGAGTCTGATATAAAGAATGCCCAGATCTGTGGTTTCGAGCTGCTCTTGCATCTACCCTTGACCCATGGTGACCCCTTGTGCAACAAATTGCATCCTTGTGAGCCATAAGATGTCATTGGCTGATTTTGAAAAGTAGATTATTAGCACCTTTATTCTTGGTAAATCAGCTCTGCTGATACTGGTTCATAAGATCAACATAATTACATATTATAGGTGATGTCGAGTTGAGTGCAACTCATAGTGATTCTTTGAGCAACAGATCTGAATTGTGTCCTATCTTGTGCCAACCTCACAATCTCTGATATACTTGAGCCTATTGCGCAGACTCTGTGTCAATCCACCTGCTTGAGGGTCTTCCTCTCATTTGCTGCCTCTATATCTTTTCAATGAAACACAGATAGACGTTCCTCTGGTATTCTCTGCTTTCAGCTAAGATTATCTAACATCAGCTACAATATCCCTAATACCACGACCCTTTCTAAAGCCAGCCTGGACTTCTGGTAGTTCTCTGCTGATGTGCTGTTCCAGTCGTATTTGGATAATCTTCAGTAAAATCTTGCTTGCATGTGAAGTCAGTGAGATTGTAGGAACAAATATAGATCTCTTCCAGTCAGTTGACCAAGTGGTTGTTCTCCAGAAGAGCAATGGTGTCTCTCTGGAGACTAAGGTGCATTTGAAATAGGCCATGGTCTTCACAATCACTTGTTATGCATCAGAGAGTTGAACAATGACCAAGGAGGATAGAAGGAGAATTGATGCCTTTGAGCTGTGGTGCTGGAGAAGAGTATTGAGAATACCATGGACTGC
>NW_006399961.1:4795928-4807571 GCF_000299155.1 Elephantulus edwardii | reverse complement strand
CCCTCTATGAGGTGGATTGATTCAGTGACTGGGATAATTGGGATGGGAGTGTCAGAGACAGTGCGATTGGCACAGAACAGAGCAGAGTTTAGTCACAAGCGACTCGATGGCATATAACAACAACAACAACAACAATAACTTACCTTTTCAAGCATAATGTTCTCCAAGGAATAGCCTCTCCTAGCAACATGACCAGTGTGTGAAATGAAGCTTCACCATCCCTGCTTCCAAGAAGCAATGTGGCTTTACCTTCTTGAAGACGTATGATTCTCTGTTAGCAGCCCATGCTCTTCTCCAACACTACAGATCAAAGGCATCATTTTTTTTTCTTCTGGCATCTTTATTCATTTGGTCTAGCTCTCAGATGCCTAGCAAGTGATTGAAAAGACCATGATCTGAATCAAGTGCAACTTATTCCTCAAACTAACATCATTACTCCTGAGTAATTTGGAGAGGTCCCTGACTGTCAACTTTTCCAGGGCTATATGTCTCTTGATATCCTGACTGCCAGTGCTAAGTGAATTTATTGTGGATTCAAGAAAGATGAAGTCATTGACAGTTTCAATCTGGCATGTTACAAAGAGTGGCCAATTTTTGGAGAGGGACATCATGCTTGGGAGGGTAGAAGGACAACACAAGACAGGAAGACCCTTGATGAGATGAACTGATTCAGTGTCTGGGATAAGAGGGGTAGGTATGTCAGGGACAATGAAGTTGGCACAGGATAGAGCAGGGTTCAGTGCTGTTGTGCACAGGGTCACTATGAGTCACAAGCAACTCAATGGCACCTAACAACAAGTGTTCTATTGCCCTGCTTATACAACAGCCTCCTGGTCTAGGTAGGGTTTCTCATGAGCACAATTAACTGCTCTGGGATCCTCATTCTTCTCAATGTTAGCCATGACTTGTTATTATCTACACCCTCAAATGCCTTTGTGTAGTCAACAAAGCATAAATAGATTCTTCTGGTATTCTTTACTTTCAGCCAGGATCCATTTGACATCAGCAATGATATCCCTGGTGTCATGACCTCTTCTAAATCCTGTTTGAATTTCTGGCAGTTCCCTATCTATGTATTGTTCTAGCCATTTAAAAATTATCTTCAGCAGTATTTCAGCTTATGTGTGATATTAATGATATTGTTTGATAGTTTCCACATTCTGTTGGATCACCTTTCTTGGGAATGGAAGCAAATATAGACCTTTTCCAACCTGTTGGCCAGACAGCTGTCCTCCAAATTTCCTGGCATAGACTGAAAAATGCATTGAGAGCTGCATCTGTTAATTGAAACAAGTCAATCCTGGGGCCTTATTTTTTGCCAGTCCTTCAGTGCAGCTTCTACTTTCCTGTTCATTACCCTGGTCATATGGTACTCCCTGAAATTTTTCAGTGTCATTCAGTTCTTTTTGGTGCAGTGATTCTGGGTATTCCTTTCATCTTCTTTTGATGCTTCTTGGGGTATTCAGTATTTCCCATAGCATCTTTCAATATTATGACTTGAAGCTTAAATTTGTTTTTCAGTTTTCTCAGCTTGAGAAGTGTAGAGTAGGAGTTCTTCCCTTTTTATTCTCCAATTCGAGCTTTCCACACGGTCTGCTATAATACTTTGCTTTGTCCTCCCGAGCTGTCCTTTGAAATCTTCTGTTCAGCTGTTCTACTTTGACATGTTTCCCCTTTGCTTTGGCTTCTTGATGCTCTGGTGCAATTTCCAGAGTCTCTTCTGACATCCATTTTGGTCTTTTCTTTTCCCTCTGTCTTTGTAAAGACCTTTTGCTTTTTTCATGGATAATCTTTATATCATTCCAAACTCATTTGGCTTTTTATCATAGGTGTTCAATACTTCAAACCTATTCTTTTAATATGATCTTGAAATTCAGATGAAATACATTCAAGATAATATCTTGGTTCTCCTGGACTTATTTTCATTTTCTTTGGCCTCAATATGAACTTGCATATGAATAATTGATGGTCTGACCCATAGTTCGTCCCTGGCCTACTTTTGACTCCCAATATTGAGCTTCTCCAATAATTCCTTCCAAAGATATACTCAATCTGATTTCTGTGTAGTCCATCAGGTGAGGTCCATTTGTAAAATTACCACTCACATATTTTTAAAAAGGTATTTACAATGAATAAATAATTGAGAATACACAATTAGATTGTTATTTTCTGCTTGCTGAAAGTGAGAAGGACTTGAAGCACTTGTTGCAGAAACCAAAGCATATAGCCTTCAATATGGATTGCATCTCAATGTCAAGATTTTTACCAAAGATTCTTACCACTGGACTGTCAGGCATCATCATGATAGATGGAAAAAATATTGAAACTGTCAACAACTTTATCTTACTCGGATTCACAATTGAAACTCTTGGTACCAGCAGTCAGGAGATTTGGAAATGTATTACATTGTGAAAGTCTAAAGTTGGGGATATCTCCAAATTATTGATGAATAATGCTGTCAGAAGGCTGGACAATGACTAGGGAGGATAGAAGGAGAATTAATGCTTTTGAGCTGTGGTGCTGGAGAAGCATATTGAATATACCATGGACTGCCAAGAGAACAAACAGGCTCATCCTAGAGAGGGTGAGACCATGCTACTCTTTGGAGGCAAAGATTCATCTGACATACTTTGGACATGTTGCAAGGTGGGACCAGTCCTTGGAGAGGGACATCATGCTTGGGGGGGTGGAGGAATAGCATAAGAGACAAAGACCCTCAATGAGATGGTTTGATTCAGTAACTGGGGTAATGGGGTTAGGTGTGCTAGAGACAGTAACGTTGACACAGGATAGATTAGGGTTCAGAGCTGTTGTACATAGGGTTGCTATGAGTCACAAGTGACTAGATGGCACATAGCAACAACAACAACAACAACATGATGATGTCATTTTCAGGACTTAGGCGTGACTAATTCAGGCCACTGTCTTTCTGATCACTTGCTATGCATCTGAGAGCTGGACAATGAATAAGGATGTCAGAAGAAGAATTGATACCTTTGAGCTGGGGTATTGGAGAAGAAGAGCACTGAACATCCTATGGATGGCCACAAGAATAAACAACTATGTCTTGAGAGGGTTTAGCCAGAGTGCTCTTTGGAGGCAAAGATGATGAGGCTTTGCCTCACGTACTTCGGTCATGTTACTAGCAGGGGCTATTTCTTGAAGAAGGACATGCTGCTTGAAAAGGTAGACAGTCAGTAAAGGAGAAGACGACCCTCAACCAGCTGGATTGACACAGTGACTGCTGCAATGGGCTCTTGTGTGTCAGGAAGTACTAGGATGCCACTGGATAGGATGGAGTTCAGATCAATTGTTCATAGGGTAGCTATTGGTCATACTTGTTTTGACGGCACTTAACAACAACAACAACAATGAGTTATTTGGCCCTGTTTAGAGTCTAGGGCCCCTGGGTGGTAGAGTTGACATATTTGGCTGGTAACCAAATGATTTGTTTCAATATAAGCACCTCAGAAGAAAAGCCTGAAGATGTACTTCCACTAAATTAGCTGCTGAAAACTCTGTGGTTCACAGTTCAACTCTGATTGATACCCAGGGGGTTGCAGAGTTAGAACATACTGGACAGTAACCTAGTGGATACTGGAAAGGAGGGGTGAGCACATCCTGAAAGCATGTGCATTATCCTACAGGGGAGACACTTAGGCACCACTTTCAGGGAAGGAAATCGTGATGGTGCCTAACAGGGAGAGTGGGCCACCTAGGCATGATCAGCCGTTCAGAGAGAAATCCAGAGCGTTATGCTCTTTCAAGTGAAATAAATTGACCACCTTTTATCTTAGCTTCTCGAATGAGACGCTTTACCTGTGTCCAGGATTTAGTCCGAAGGTTTGGTTTTCCATTTCAGTTATCTGATGAGGTTGCCCCAGGGAACACTGTTCTTGACTGAAGTGGCTTTCTTTAGAATAAAAAGCAACAATTCCTTGAAAGAGCACTGATAGAAGATGTCGTTTAGCATGAATTTATCCCAGGATACCTCTTGGTGAACACAAACCTTCAGTTCTTTGGTTAGCAACTGAGTAAGTTAACGGTTTTCACCATCCCAGGACTCTCACTAAACTGTAAGGATTGTCCATTACATACATGGTGAGTGCAGTAATGGGCTCGAGCGTATCAGAGATAATGAGAGCGGCACAGTATAGGATAGGATTCAGGTCTGTCGTTCACAGGGTGGTTAAGAGTCGTATTTGAGTCAATGGCACCTAACAACAATATCTATTACACAGAGGAAATGTGCGTGTGTGTGTGTGTGTGTGTGGTGTGTGTGTGTGTATATATATATATATATATATGGAGAGAGAGAGAGTATATCTATAGAGTGCATATATATATAGTGTATATATAGAGTATATATATAGAGTGTGTGTATATATATATATATAGTGTGTATATATAGAGAGAGTATACATATATATATAGAGAGTGTGTATATATATAGAGAGAGTGTGTGTATCTATCTATCTATCTATCTATCTATACATAGGATTGATTCATTGATTCAGTGACTGGGGTAATTGGGATGGGTGTGTCAGAGGCAATGAGATTGGCACAGGATAGAGCACGGTTTAGGGCTGTTGTACATAGGGTCGCTATGAGTTGCAAACGACTCGACGGCACATAACAACAACAATAACATATATATATAGATAGAGAGAGAGAGAATATATAGCGAGTATATATAGAGCATATATGTGTATATATATATATATATAGTATAAAGAAAAAATATATAGAGAGAGGCAGACAGACAGACACAGAGAGAGAGAGACAGAGAGAGAGAGTCAGAGTCAGTCAATGTGGGTCTGACTTTTGTCTAATCAGGTAGGAAAAATGCTTTGGGATTTGGGAAAACATATGGTTTTATTACCCCTCCCTAGGTTTCAAGGTTTTTAATAAAATTCTAGCCAAAGCCAAATAGGTTTTTTTTTCTTCCCCTCGAGTCTTTTACAAAGCACCCTTTCATTTGTCCTCTTTGGTACAGAAAAGGGAATATAAGAGGCTGTTGTCATTCACATTTGCTAAAGAAAATACATGCCTTCAGAGCTCCTGCTGTTACTGAACAGAAAACACAATTACCACCCGAGGAAACCAGGCCTGTTATTTGATGATAAATGCTCTAAAGATAGCAGTATGCTGATGACTAGCTGAGCTGGAGTTTTGGAGGAGTATTTGAGGACCCAAAGCAATGAATTCCAAGTAAGTATGCAAAAGTGAAAATGCAAAACACAATGCAAATCAAGCATCTTTGGTTGCTTATTGGGAAACTATTTTCACAGTATGTCGCTCTTGGCATAGGGTGGGGTCTTGATCAATGCTGAATGAACAAACAAGTAACATGATTAGCTGGAATGTATGCTGCTACCATACTTGGGAAAAAGTGCACTAACCTGCAGCTCAAGCTTCAAGATGATGCTGTGGTTGTAGGTGTTGAGTTAGCTGCAGCTCATAGTGGCCCCACGTGCGACAGAGTGAAACTCGGCTTGATCCTGTGTCAGCCTCACAGTCTATGCTGTGCTTGAGCCCATTGTCAGGTCAGGGAAGGATCAGATTGGTATCAATAGAGAGGAGATTTTTGTTGTTGCTATGTGCCATCGAGCCACATGTGACTCATAGCGACCCTATGTACAACAGCCCTAAACACTGCTCTATCCTGTGCCAATCTTATTGTCTCTGAAACACCTATTCCCATTACCCTAGTCACTGAATCAATCCATCTCATTGAGGGTCTTCCTCTCCTGCACTGTCCCTCCACCCTCCCAAGCAAGACGTCCTCTCCAAGGACTGGTTCCTCATTGCAACATGTCCAAAGTATGTCAGACAAAGCGTCAGAATCCTTGCTTCCAAGGAGCAGTCTGGTCTCACTCTTCTAGGATGTTTGTTTTCTTGGCAGTCCATGGTATATTTAATACTCTTCTCCAGCACCACAGCTCAAAGGCATCAATTCCCCTTCTGTCATCCTGAGTCATTGTCCAGCTTTCTGATGTATAGTGAGTAATGCCAAGATTGTGGCTTGGATCAGGCACACCCACACCTTAGTCTTCAGACTGACACTGTTGCTCCTCAGTACTTTGGAGATTTCTCTGACAGCAGACTTTCCCCAATGCAATTCATCTTTTAATTTCCTGGCTGCTGGTTTCAAGAGTGATGATTGTGGAGTCAAGCAAACTGAAGCTGTTAATAATCTCAATCTCTTCACCATCTATGATGATGCATCAATTTTAAAGATTTTGCTCCTTAGTCCTCACAGACTCCACTCAGCTTTTTGGGTCCTGTTTTGTGTAGGCACATGCTTCTCCTGTCTCTATGTCTTGATTTTTACTTCTGGAAATGGATATTTGGACCTTCATGAAAGCCCAGGTTTTGAGATTCAACATGGAGAAATGGGATGTCCTAGATTGCTGGCGATAGTAAACTGGAATCCTGTTCTTGCTTAACCTCTCACCAGCTCTGTGTCCTTGGGTGAAGCACTTAAACTCTCTGTGCCTCAGTTTCCATACTGTTTTAATGAGGACAATGATGTCACTTGAAGAAGTTTGGGAAATGGAGGATAAATTATGTGAAGTGCACCCATGGAAGCAGTAGCCAAGAAATTAAATATCATGCTGTATCAGGCAAGCCTGCCGTGAAAGACATCTATAAAGTGCTAAAGAGCAAGGAGGTCATTTTGAAGACTAAGGTGTGTCTGACTCAAGCCATCATATTTTCAGTTGCTTCATACACATGTGAGAATTGGACAATGAATAAGGAATACTAAAAAAGAATTGATGCCTCTGAATTGTGGTACTGATGAAGAGTATAGCATGGACTGTTGAAAGAATAAGCAAATATATATCTCGCAGGAAGTGCAGTCAGGGTGTTCCTTAGAGAGGGGATATTGAAATTTCATCACATATAGTTTGGACCTACTAGGAGAATAAAGTCCTTAGAGAAGTATACCTTGTTGGAAAGGTATAGAGGGTCAGCGAAGACAAGCCAGACATAGTGGACTGATACAGTGACCATGACAATGGACTTGAGCAGAGTGGAGACAGTGAGGGTGACTCAGGTTGGGTAAGATTTAGCTTTATTATACATTGAGCCTCTGTGAGTCTTTGCCAACTTGACAGCACCTAACAACAGCAATGTAAAGTCCCTGGGATGTAGGTGCCAAATAGCTGATAGATACTCTAAGTGTTTATGAGCGACACTATGTGTTAGAACTGCCTCACAGAGTTTTCTTGGCTATAATCTTTATGGGAACAAATCATTAGACTTTTCTTCCAAGGCACGACGAGAAGAGTTTGAACCACTAACCTTTGTTGTTATTGTTAGGTGCCATTAAGTCAACTCTACAAAAATTTCATGGCTGACCCTCTATCAATTTTCACATTGGAGGAGATTACCCATCTTCCCCACGAGCTGCCTTTGAATTAACAGCACAACTCCTTATGGCCGATGCCACCAGAGCTCCCTAGAGGGGCACCAGCCATTGGCCACCATGAACTAACTAGCTGACAGTGGGTTTGGTTTCAGCTTTATTCATTATACCAGTGGTCACCAAGCCGATTCTGATGCATGACCACTCCAGGTGTTTCAGAATGAAATAAAGCTACATTTCCCTAAAGTTTTCAGTCACTATCTTTTGGAAGATGATCACCAAGTTTTTCTTCTAGTGGATTTAAACCACCAACCTTTTGGCTAAGAGCTGAGAGCTTAACTGTTTGCACTACCTGCACTAATTTCTGGTGAAATTATTATTATTGTTATAATAAGTAAATCATAGCTTGAAGAATGTGGAGAATAACATTTGTCCTATTCTAATGGACCTTGTGAAATCCAGTATCTTTATTTTATTCATCATTGTCCAATATTGGGACAAGCCTCAGTGCCCATTCAGTCCCACATCTTTGTTTCTAATTCCAAACTATTTCTTTCTAACTATGTCCTCCCCCAATGTCCTTAGGGACAAGCCACATTTCTCTAGCCATTAGAATGAATGACAGCTGCCTCTTATTCCATATGTTTCTCATTCCAAAATGTTGTTTTGAATATTTCCAGCTACTAAGCACAAACCCTGGTCTGCTGTATTTTGCTCCTTTTTTTTTTAAAAAAAAAAAAAGAGCACATTTCAATGACTGCTTTTGGGGCTTAGCATTATTCTGTAGTTTCCAACCCATCCACCCCTCCATCTAATTGCTCTACCAGTACTTGGTCTCTGCTGCCTGCCAAGGCCATCTCCCCCTTTCCCCAATATCTCGGGCTTTCCCCAGGGGCCCTCCTTAATCCAAGGAGCCCTCAAATGCTTTGCTAAATGGAACCTCCTCTGTTTATCCTGCCCCTCCCTCGATGTTCGAGGCAATGCTCTCACTCGGGTTCCCATTTCCTGCTCTTATTCTTGGCTCCACGCCAGTCATCACACGTTCATGTGAAATCCTGCCTCTCCCCACAGAAGGGAAAGGCTGTTTCCATTCATGGAAAGCTCATTTGCCACCAAGATCCTACGCCCTAGCCATCGGCAGGGTGTTCTTGGGTTTCTTCACATGCCCGGCGCGAGGCTGGAGGGCTCTGGTGCCAACAAGGATTTGCCAGAAAGGCTAGTCAGGCCAGAGAAATGCGTGGGCTTTGTGGTGAAGCGATGAGAGCATGCACTGTCCATTCTGATTGACCGTCTCTGGCCATGGACCATTTCTGAGTATCAATTTATCTGTGAGTTGGGAATAATAATTTCAGGCTCATGGTGTTATCATAAGGATCTTAGGTGCAAAGGGCTTAGCAAAGGGCCTGGAAAAAAGTTATTTGCTTCAGAAGTATTTCCTTTCACCCCCCCTTTTATTGGTTGATAAGTTCTTTGGATCAGGGTCCCAGCATCTCAGAGGACCTAACTTAACAGAGTGTAATGAGGGAATGATTTACAAGGCTGTGGGCTGAGGATACAGATCTCTGGATGGTGTAAATTACATACCAAGATACTAACTAGAAGGTTAGCAGTTTGAGGCCACCTAGAGGCACCTCAGAAAAAAGGCTTGGTGACAATGGTCATTGAAAACCTTATAGAATACAGCTGTGCTCTCAGACATGTGCAATCATCTAGACTAAAACTGGTTTGGTTTTTGTGATTTGGGGGGAATGGGATGGGAATTGCCTTGGGACCAACAAGAGGAGGAAGCCCTAAACACTCTTTGGTGAGGTGAAACAAGAGACTGCTCCTACTTCACAGAAGTGTGGTCACCAGACAGGAAAGACGGGCACTTGGTCTGACCAAAAAGGAGGAGTATTTTTCAGATCCTGGAAAAGTTAGATTATTTTCTCTTTGCGTGTTAGAATTCTAGACTTCTCTATACAATGATCTGTCTGGAGAATGAGGAGCCCTATCGTGAGAGAATCACAGTCAAAAGGCTCCTTGAAAGTGAGACTGGAGAGTCTTTGTCTGATGTACTTTGGGCATATCATCAGAGGAGACCACCCCTGGAGAAGGACATCAAGCTTGAAAAAATAGACGGCCAGCAAAAAGGAGGAGGATCCCAGAGAGATGAATTTAACACAGCGGATTTGACAACAACAGTGTCTTAGTTATCTATGCATATTTAAATAACAGAAATGTCACAAATGGATAGTTTTAACAAGTGAAAGTTTGCTTCATCACAGTTTAGGAAGCTAGAAGTTGGAATTCAGGGTAACAGCTTATGCGTAGGGTTTCCCACTCTGTTAAATCAGGGGAAGATCTTTGTTTGCTTTCAACATCTGTGGGTCTGGCATTCCTTAGAGACCTTCATGTTTCTGGGCATAAAAAACCAAAGATTCTCACCTTTGGGCCAATTGGCAGCATCATGACAGATGGAGAAGAGATTGAGATTGTTAACAATTTCAGCTTGCTCAATTTTACAATCAATACTGTTGACACTAACAGGAAATCAAAAGATGAATTGCATTAGGGAAACCTGTTGTCAGGGACCCCTCCAGTGTGCTGGAGGGCAACAATATCAGTCTAGAGACTAAGGTGTGCCTGATTCAGGTAATGATCTTCACAATTACTTGCTGTGTATCAGAGAGCTTGACAATGACCAAGAATGACAGAAGAAGAATTGATGCCTTTGCATTGTGGTGCTTGATAAGAGTGTTGAGTATACAGTAGACTGCCAGGAGAACATACAGATCTGTCCTGGAGAGGATGAAACCAAGCTGCTCCTTGGAGGCAAGGATTTTGAGACTCTGCCTCACATATTTCAGTCATGTAGGTCAGGAGGGACTGGGACCAGTCTTTGGAGAAGACTATCATGCTTGGAAGTGTTGAGGGACAGTGCAGGAGAGGAAGACCCCATATGAGACGGACTGACACAAGAACTGGGGTAATGAAGGTAGGTGTGACAGAGATTGTGACATTGACTCAGGATAGAGCAGGGTTCAAAGCGACTGTGCATAGGGTTGCTATGAGTTGTAGCCGATTCTCTGGCACATGACACAGGAGGTTCTCATTGCAGGGACCACAGGTCTGGAGAACAGGTTGTGGTGCAAGATCTTACTTCTTGGTAATTAGGTTCTTCCCTCATTGCTTGCCTTTCTCTCTCCTCCTTTTATCCCTTGTAAGATAAAATATGATCTAAGCCACACACCAGAGGAACTCCCATGGCACTGGATCAAGGCTGTGACCTGAGTAAGGAGGTGGCAATCCCGGTAACATGATTTGCTGATCACATCTAATCACATCATGGGAGGTGATTACATCATGACATAACTGTCAAATTACAGCATCACACAACTGTCAAACCAATGAGAATCATGGCCGACTTATGTAGACAACTATTTTGGTGGAATGTAAGCTAGAATATGACAAAAATGGCCACAAATGTAGCAGTGATTGTGAGGACAGTGCAGGACGGCCAGGGTATCATTCTGTCATACATACATACAGGGTTGTTATGAGTTGGCACCAACAACGGAAAGAAGATCTAATCAAAACAAAAACTGGCATATACACACCCATGTTGTTGCAGCACTATTTATAATAGCAAAGGGTTGGTTAAGCTCTTTCCGATTGGGGGACAGTTCAAATGTATCAGCTGCTCTGTAGCAGAAAAGATGTAATAATCTGTTTCCATATTATTCAAAATGGGTGACCCTGGAGGCCGTTATGCTGAGTAAAATATCTCAGTCACAAAAGGACAGATACTGCTTGGTGCCACTGTTGTAGAAAGTGACTGACATCAGGGTTGGGGTAAGACTGAGAAAAACTGCATAGATTATGTATACTGAACTGAAACAAATGAGGAAGAGAACAGTTTAAAAGTGATATATGATAGTGTATAATGATTATCACAGGAATCCAGAATTAAGGTTGCATAGTGGCTGACTCTGAGAAGAATGGGAATCCCAGAACACTTAATTGTGCTAATGCAAAACCTATACTTCGACCAAGAGGCAGTCGTCAAAAGAGAGCAGGGTAACATTGCATGGTTCAAAATTGGGAAGGGTGTACGCCAGGGATGTGTCCTATCTCCACACCTTTTCAACCTGTGTGCAGAGCAGATTATCCGAGAGGCTGGGCTCTATGAGGAGAAGTGTGGCATCAGGATTGTTGAAAGATCTATTAGCAATCTGTGTTATGTAGATGACACAATCCTGCTTGCTGAAACTGAGGAGGACCTCATGCAC
>NW_006399961.1:4792622-4793835 GCF_000299155.1 Elephantulus edwardii | reverse complement strand
GACAGTTTATTTGCGAACTGCTTCCAGGAGGGACAGAGATGGTTGTGTGTTCCTGATGGACTCAGGGGAAGGAGGCAAGGCAGTGGATAAATGTGTGGACAACTAGGTCTCAGTCTCATAGCGGTTTCTGAGAGAACTTAAGAGACATGTCCTACAGTTCTTATCCTGCAGAATGAAGGTGCTGGGATATGTATCCACCAGCTGCCTTCCGCCTTGGCTGACGGTTGTTCTTGGGGGCTTTAACCCTAAGCCCTTTTGGCTGCTGGTATGTGGGAAGAGCATCCTCCAGCAGCCAGAATGCTAGCAGGCAGACACAGGGACCCATGCAGGTGACCTCTGAGGTGGGTCAGGAGGAAGTGGGTGCGAGACCAATGGCATCCGCTTTGTTTTCCTTACTTGTATTATAGGAAGGATGCTCATATTACAGGATGTCTGCCGAGTGCCTGCCAATGAAAGGTCTGGCAGTTTGGCGCCCTGTGAAGCACTGCAAAGTCCTGTGGGATTCGACACTCGCCCACTGATATTACAGATACCAGTAAGGTCACGTATGGTCAGGTTTCAGTGGAACTTCAGACTAAGAGAGACAAGAAAAAAAGACCTGGTCACCTACCTTGAAAGAATAAGTCAATGAAAATTCTGTGGGTCAGACTATTGTGCAGTGTAGTGTTGAGACTTGGGGACCTTTGGTTGGAAGACATGACACAATGGTGACAATAGTGTAGATGGATATATTAGATTGTTCCAGTAGTGGAACACGAATATGCCAGCCACCAGGAAAAGAATGCAGGAGTGGACAACATTTTATAATGCTGTGCATGGGTCGCTATGTTGTAGTTAGGTGTCATCAAGTTGAGTACAACTCATAGCCACCTAATAAACAGCAGATCTGAACCCTGTCCTATCCTGTGCCATCTTCACACCCTCTGGCATACTTGAGTCCATTGCAGCAGTCTCTGTGTCAATCCGTCTGGTTTTGGGTCTTCCTCTCCTTAAATGTCACTCCACATTTTCAAGCATGATGCCTCTCTCCAAGGAATGTCCTCTCCTAGCAACATGCCCAAACTATGTGAGATGAAGCTTCACCATACTTTCCTCAGGCTGAACTTTCTCTAAGACATATCTGTTTGTTCTTTTGCCAGTCTATGAGATATTCAGTACTCTTCTCCAACATCACAGGTCAAAGACATCGGTTATTCCCCTGTCATCTTTATTC
>NW_006399961.1:4790149-4792267 GCF_000299155.1 Elephantulus edwardii | reverse complement strand
ATGCAGTCCATATTGAAGGCTACAATGTTTGAAATTCTGCAGAATGTGCTTCAACTCCTCCTCACTTTCAACAAGTTGGATCTTCTGCATTGTGAAGGTGATTAAGAACTCTTCCTCCAATCCTGATGTCACATTCTTTTTCATAGAGTACAGCTTTTTTAATAATTTGCTCAGCATGTTGAATAGGAATGGATAAAGAATACAGCCCTGGCATTTACCTTTCCTAATTTTAAACCAAGTAGTGGTCCCATGGGTATTGAGTTTGGGAAGATGTATACAGCAGCTGGATTCTACAAATAAATGTGTGTTTCTTGTTTTAATTGAGGCTTGTGTGTGGACTATTTGCTTGTTTATTTGTTTTGTTCACAATTGGGTGTGAGCTGATTGGATTTTTAATTGATTTTTTTCAGTGAAACACTCGTCTAAGTAGCATAGTACTGGTCTGTCAATTTGCTGTACAGAGGTAACTCGTGGTTGCTGTGATGCTAAACACTGTGACACTGATGTGTCAAATGCTATAATGGTTACCCATGGTGGACAGTGTTTGGTGGAGTTCCCCAATTAAAACAAACTTGGAAGCAGGAGTGGCATCCCTTTCTGAAATAGCTTGCCTCTGGAAACAACTCTATGAACTTAGAAAAATGATAATAGTTCTGCAATAGGTTTCAGGCGTTTCATTCAGAGGGTCACTATGAGTTGACTATAACTAGACAGCACTTAACAACAACAACAACAACAGCAACAACAGTGTTCCCTTGCTCTTTTTTGCACAACAGCTTCTTGGCAGAGGTATAGGTTTTGCATAAGCACAATTAAGTGTTATGGGATGCACCGTCAATAAAATACAAATAGACATACTTACAGTATTCTCTACTTTCAGCCAGGATCCATTTGACTGAAGCAATGATACACCTGATGCCACAGCCTCTTCTGAATCCAGCTTCAATTTCTGGCAGTTCCCTACCTATGTACTGTTCTAGATGTCTTTGCGTGATCCTCAACAATATTTCGCTTACATGTGATGTTAATGATATTGATGGTGCTAACTCGATGGAGATTGGCAACAGCTAACAAAAATATCCACAATAAGGTGAGTAAGCTTTATTTGTGTATCACAGATCGAGACAATTGGGACTCAAAGAAGATATTTGCCCTAAATCGCACAGACACTTTGGACCCCAGATTTGATCCCCTTTGCTCTGCCTTGCTGCCTCCCACTCATGCACCATGCATGTTGGAAGATTTTGCACTATAAATAGCAAGAAGCTCCATAAATAGTGTTTGTTGAACCAGACTTGTGAGCTCAGATGCACATTAAACCAACTCTTGGGGAGCTCTTCCCACAGCCCTGATTCTCATATGTGCAAATATATATTTTCTTAGTCCCCTGGGGTCTTCCTTTCCATGCCCAAAAGACCCCTGATCTTTCATTAGTGATTTCTCAGGTGTCTCCATACATTTCAAAGGGTGCCAGAAAGTCTCCAGACAAAATAAAACGCGCAGTAAAACACTCAGGGCATAAAACTCTAGACGCGCGGTTTCCCAAGTTATGTTTCCTTTTTGAGACAATTATTTTGAAACGCCCTCTTTACTATCCTGCTGATACACACATAAAAATCAATAAAATGCGTGCTTGTTTTAGGAAGGAGAGTATAGGAGAGTAATTCTCAGTGAAATAGTCTGTTGTTGTTGTTGTTGGTTGTTGTTGAGCTGGCTCTGGCTCGTGTTTGAGCTCGTTGCTGTGTCTACAGCATCAGCCCATCTCACACAGGGCTGCTCTGTGTTCGCGGACCCTCAGCTTTATGCAACACCACGTCCTTTTCCATAGCTCTTCCTCTCCTGATGACATGTCCCGAGTCAGCAAGCTGAAGCTTTGTAATCTTCGCTTCTGAGGACCAAGCTGGTTGTACTTTCTAGATGGATCTGTGCTTTGGTCACCTGCAGCATATGTGATGTTTCATCATGTAAATTTTGGCCTGGATGGCATAGGGACATAATGCAACGTTGGCATGTTTGCCCCAGAGGCCACAGGTGTGGACTGACACATGAGTTGGCACCGTTCTGAGAGTACATTGCTTCCCCACCTCCACTTTACTTTTATTTTATATTGATTTGTAT
>NW_006399961.1:4781141-4788044 GCF_000299155.1 Elephantulus edwardii | reverse complement strand
CACGATATAGTGTTATTAGCTTGAGCAGTTATAAATCCATTGCCATCCTTACTCTAACTTAATTATTTTTTTTAAATTTAAATTTGTTATTAATTTCAGTGAAAATTTACAAAGGCTTTGAATTTCCATTCATTCATTGTTGTAGAAGGTGCTTTGCTTTTAAATATTTTGCAAGACAATGAGCAACTCTTGGTAAAATTCAAAATAAAGCACAGTGATGTTACCCTTTAAATGCATCCTTAAGAAGCTTGAATGTGTATGTGCAAAAGATACTTTGAATTTATAGGTGAAGAAGAAAATGATAAACAGATATTTTCATCTCCATCTGTGTCTTACAATATATTGGAGAGCTGCATGGGACCAAGACTGGTTTTGTTTTTCCCAGTTGTGCAGGCCCAGCCTGTTACCCATTTACCCACTCTCAGTAGTACCTCCCAACATTGTGACAAAGAATTAAAAGGTAGTGGAGTAATAATGTGGAAATGGGTAGCTAGATTAGTGGTATAACTTGAAGAATGTAAGCGGTATTACTTGTCCATGTAGAAATTGTTGAAATAGTGTACCCACAGCTGCATGATAGGTGGAGAAAATATTGAAACAGTCAATGACTTTTTTTTAAATATTTAGTGTGCATTTATTGGAGGGGACATCGCCCCTCATAACTGGAGTGGGTTAGGGTGGGCAGTGGCCCAAGAGATAAAAGGGAACCGACCTGGGACAGAGGAGGTCCCGTTTTCTGTTCCTTATTTTCTCCTGGGTCATAGGGTTGTGAGTAAACAGCAGCTGTAAACATTGGTTTAAGGGATAGGTAGGGTGCCTGAGCAGAAAACGGGGCATGGATGTTCAGGCAATGAGTCAGGCTTTGCATGTGTCACTTGTGAGGCAGTTATCTTCCCTCAGGCACTCCTCCGCCTGTCTGGTCCTCCTCATCGTTCTCCACCATGGACGCGAATAGGCTTTCTGCTTCAGGCATTGCTGCTCAGAACCTCAGCCGCCCAAGAGAGCCGAGGCTTGTGTTGCTAAGTGGGTAGTGTATCCTTCCTTGGGGCCTTTGGCTCTTGGTCTCTGCTCTTCCTTTGCCCCCTGAGGCTCACTGGATGATGCCAGAGAATGTGTTGATGGGCATTAGGAGAGGCTTGGGTGTGGGTTTGATGGTCTCTGTCTCCTTCTGTCGGTGAGAACTGCGCCATGATGCCTTGGACTTCTGGGCCCCAGAACGTGGCTCTGGGCAGGGAGCAACCTCAAATCTGATCACGTCCTTGAAGGTCCGCCGATTGTCCTTGTCTAGTGACAGCATCAGCAGCCTCTGCTCCTGGCTCTCAATCTGGATGTTGGCCGTCCGGAAGGTGTTCGTCACTATGGAGAAAGACCTTCCTGCTAAGTTGGATGATTTGACAACCTCTGTCACGCTGACGTTCAGGCATATGTGGTCTGTAGCAGCAGGAGCAGGGGAGTGAGGGAAGTGGGTGGGCCCTTCAGAGTCATTGGCTGGAATGGCCTTCAAGACCAGCCCAGTGGCTCGCAGAGAAACTGTGATCTCTCGTGTCCGGTGGCTGAGCAGGGCCTTCTGGTAGCAGATGGAGAGCTCGGCCCCTTGGCCCTCTGCCACACCTCGCTTCTTGGAGAGAAAACCATCTTTGGGGAATCTGGAGTCCTGAACTTTCACCTTCAGCTCCGTGAGGAAAACGTCCTCAGCAGGGCCCTGGCTGCCATCGCTGAAGAAGATCTTGACTTTGTAGATCTGGAAATATATGGGTTGAGTGCCCATTCGAACATAGTAGGTGATGACATCTAGGATGAAGGGGTCCACAGTCCGAGATGTGTCAAAAGAGGGGGGCATCTCAGCCAGTTTGTGGATGGCTGGACACAGGGTGTTGACAGTCAATGACTTAATCTTGCTTGGATCTACAATCAACACCCTTTGTACTAGGAGTCAGGAAGCCAGGAGACACATTTCACTGGGAAAGTCTGCTGTAAGAGATTTCTCTCAATTATAAAGGAGAAATGATGTCAGTTTGAGGACTAAGGTATGGCTCATTCAGGCCTTGGTCTTTTCTATCACTTGCTATATATCTGAGTGCTGGACAATAATTAAGGATGGCTGAAGAAGTATTTATGCCTTTGAGCTGTGGTGTGAGAGAATAGTGTTGAATATCCCATGAATTGCCTGAAGAACAAACTAGTATGTCTTGGAGAAAGTGCAGCTAGAGTGTGCTCCTTGGAGGCAAAGATAGAAAAGCTTTGTTTCACATACTTTGGACATGTTGCTAGGAGAGGCAATTCCTTTTAGAAGGACATCACGCTTGGGAATGTTGAGGGTTGGTGAAGGAGAGGAAGATCTTTAATGAGGTGTATTGAGACAGTGACGGCTGCAATGAGCTTTAGTGTGCCAGCAATTGAGAGGCTGCCACAGGATAGGACAGAGTTCGGATCTGTTGCTCATAGGGTCACTATAGTTTGTACTTGACGGCACCTAACAACAATATAACAACAATAGTTGCATATAGTTTCACACACACATACACACAAACACATGCACACACACACATGCATACACAGACACATCTCTACAGATTCACAAAATGTTCTCTAGGGTGTGAGATATGGTACTTGAAGCAAGTCTGTTTAGTAATCTAAATGAGGTAGATGAGTGATTTTGGTGCTTAACATTAAGGATTGAAATTGTTGAACCAAAGAGTATTTTCAGTTGCCTCTTGTAGCATGGTCCCCAGCAAGTTGTCCCGCTAGCCCAAAAACCACACTTTTCTGGCAGTTAGAATATGCCAGCTGCCCAGCTGGAGGAAGATGGCCAGTTTCCTCCTGAGTTATGATGCTGGTGAAGATTGAAAGTGCAATCGGCCGTCAGAAGAACAAAAACATCTAAGGTGGAAGACATTCTACCCAAAAGCTCTTTTGGTCACCAGTATAGTCAGCTTCTGTCCTACTTACTTTGAGCATATTATTAGGAGGGGCTAGTCCCTGTAAGAAGGCATCATGCATAGTAAGGTAGGTTGGAGAAAAAGCTGGAGATACTCCATAAGATAGATTGATAGCAATGATCGCGACAAGGGACACAGACAGCAGAGATTGTGAGGATGTGACAGAATCGAGTGGTGTGCCATTCTTTTGTACATGTTGTTAGGTGCTGCCAAGGTGAGTATGACTCATAGTGATCCTGTGGACAGCGACCTGAACCTTGCCCTTTCTTGTGCTGTCTTTATCATCTCTGACATGCTAAAGCCCATTGGTAAAGTCACAGTGTCAATCCATCTCACTGGAGGTCTTCTTCCTCATCTTTCCAAGCATGATATCCCTTTCCAAGGAGTTAGCCTCGACTAGCCACATGTCCAAAGTATCAAAGACTTAGCTTCACTAAGCCCCAGTGAGCACTTTGGTTCCACTTTTCCCAAAACATATCTGCTTGTTCTTTTGGCAGTTCATGGGATATTCAGCCCCCTTCTCTAGCACCACAACTCAAAGGCATCAATTCTTTTCCTTTCATCCTAATTCATTGTCCAGCTCTCTGATGCATGACAGGTGACCGAGAAAATCTTGGCCTGAATCAAGTGCATCTCAGTTTTCAAACTCAAATCACCGCTCTTCAGCATTTTGGAGAGATCTCTGATAGCAGACCAATGTGATGTGTTTTCTACTTTCCTGACTGCTGGTACCAAGGTTGTTGATTGTGAATCCAAGCAAGATGAAAGCATGGACAGCTTTGAGATGATTCAACAGTAACACCTGTTTACATAAGGTAGCCAAGGTTTTGCTCACAAAAATCAGCACCTTGGGTTTTCCCTACTTGCATCTCACCACGTGTACTTTAGAGGAGCTCAATTGACCTTAGATCTAGTTTCTGTGTGTCTAGTAGACTGCTTTGTCTTTGTGTTTGCTTTCTAGAGGAGAAAGACCAAGGACATTAGTGTGATAAGGAGAGGACAGCTGTGTAAGATATTTTAAAGAATGACTCTGTAAAACATAAGTGATGATGTGAACAGTGAGGGGAAGATTAAAAGAAAAGGTAGTTCCTAGTTTTTGAGAGTCAATACTGGAATGTTCACTTGGGAGTGGCAGTGGGAAATGTGCCAGAGAACAGCTCCACCAGTGGTCTGCTTAGGAAGGACTTTTTTCCCCCAGGTTTCCTGCTGGGAGGTAAGATCTCAAGGTGAGGTTTCAAGGTCAAGGTTTTGAAAAACCAATTCAAATTGCTGCAGAGTCAATTTCAACTCATGGCAACCTCTCACGAGTCAATGTGGAACTGTGCTCCATTGTGTAATCAATGACTGTTTTTTTTTTTCTCAGTAGACCCCCAGGCTTTTCTTTTGAATGATCTCTGGATGAACTTGAACCTCCAACCTTTCAGTGAACGGCTGCGTGTTAATGGTTTGCACAAGTAAGTGTCTGCAAAATTTGGAAGAAAAGAAGTGAGTGACAAAGGCACAGCTGGTTAGTGGCTCTGATACAGAGTAAAAAGACTAAGAAATTTTGAAGAAGGAAGAGTTGGGTTTTGAGTGTTGTTCTACCATCCATATTGTTGTTCTTATGTGCTGTTAAATCGAATACGGCTCATAGTGACCCAGTGAAGAATAGATCTGAATCCTGGCCTATCCTGTGCCATCTTCATCAACTCTAACATACATAAGCCCACTGCTGCCGTTATTGTGTCAACCCATCTCACTAAGGTTCTTCCATCTTTAGCTCACCCTCCACCTTTCCATGCATGATGTCCCTTTCCAAGAAAGAACCCCTTCTAACAACATGCCTGGGCTGGAATCCAGTTTGGAAGTTGTCTGCAGCAGACAGATTCTTCAGAGGTTTGTTTGCTGGTTCTGGTGAGGATTAGGGTGGAATGTTGACTTGTTAATGGGTGTGATTATGTTATGATTCGGCCTCCGATGTAAAAATGCTTTTGGATAAATTATGTTTACTGCATTGAAGCCGATGAGGGAGAGAATAGTTTAAAAGTAATATATTTTAGGGCATTATGATTGTCATAAGAATCTGGAATGAGGGTTGCAGAGTGGAGTATACTCAGCGTGGGGGTGGGGGTGGGGTATTGTATACCAATGAAGGAGTTTTTCTTTGGCTTTTCAAGAAGAGCGAACTGAGGGTGGGGGCAGTGGGTGGGGAGAAAAGTACAACAATTAATGAATGGAAGTCCAAAATCTCTGTAGATGTTCACTGAAATTAATAAAAATAATTATTTTGGTCAGCAGTATATCACTGGTCTGTCCATTTGCTGTATAGAGGTAACTTGTGGTTGCTGTGATGCTAAACACAGTGACACTGATGTGTCAACTGCAATAATGGTTACCCATAGTGGACAGTGTTTGGTGGGGCTTAGAAGCAGTAGTGCTATCCATTTCCAAAATGACTTGCCTCTGGAAACTCTATGAATGTGGAGAAACAACGAAAGTTATACAAGGGTTCAGGTCTTTCATTCATAGGGTTGCTATGAGTAGTCTACAACTTGATGGCACTTAGCAACAACAACAGCAACAGCAACAACAACAACATGCCTAATGTATGTGAGATGAAGCCTTGCCATCCTTGCCTCCAAGAGCACTCTGGTTGCACCTTCTCCAAGACATATCTATTCTGTCATCCATAAGATGTGCAAATTGGGACAAAATATTTGCAAGGGCCAGTTCCTATACCTCTAAATGTCACTAGGAACTTTGGTGGCATAAGGTTAAGTGTTGGGCTATTCACTGAAAAGTTATCATTTCCAACTTACTGTTCAGAAGGAGAAAGATTTGGAGGTCCCATCCTGTTAAAAATGACATCATTATACATTTACTGAACATTTTGTAAATTTCAGAATAATTTCCTCTGGACTTGGAATGAGGGAAAAGGTTGAAAGTTTGCGTACATTATCTAATCCAGTCTTCAGTCAACCTTGGAGATAGAGAATTTTAGCTCTACTTGGCTAAATATATCTTGACTGTGAACACATAGTTAAAAATGATGGCATTTTTTTGAATCTCTGGAAGGGAGTTCTGATGGCCTACTAGTTAGGAGTTATTCCTCAAACCCAAAGGTAAACATTTAAAGTACATCAGATGCTCCTTGGGAGCAAGATAGGTAGTCTTTTCCCATGTGGTTTACAACTTCTGAAAACCCACTAGCCATGCAGTTATGAGTCGGTGAAATGAACTGGATGACAATGAGCTTGAGTTTTGAGTTGAGATGATGCATGGATAATATGCTTGGCTGCCAACAGAAAGGTTGGAGATTTGAGGAGATTGTCCCTTTTCCAGCTTGTCTCTGTCCCCTATCCTCTGTCTTCTCTTTACCCTTTATCTTATATGCATCTTCTACCTTTCTTCTATCTCATCTCCATCTCGAGTCCATCTTTTATCTTGTCTATGTCCTCCATTTTGTATTTGCCCTTAATTCTTCATCTTGTACCTGCCTTTCATCTTGTCTCTACCCTCTATCTCATTGGAAGAGAGATTTTCTCCCATTAAAGAAAAATTAAACAGTTATGGTGACACAATGGTTAAACACTCATTGATGTTGTTATGAGTGTCATTGAGTTGACTACAACGGACGTTGTTGTTTTTGTTGTTATGTGCCGTCAAGTCGCTTGAGACTCATAGTGACCCCTATGTACAACAGCCCTAAACTCTGCTCTGTCCTGTGCCAATTGCACTGTCTCTGACACTCCCATCCCAATTACCCCAGTCACTGAATCAGTCTGCCTCATAGAGGACCTTCCCCTCCTGCGCTGTCTCTCCATCCTCCCAAGCATGATGTCCTTCTCCAAGGACTGGTCTCTCCTTACAACATGTCCAAAGTATGTTAGATGTAGCCTCAGAATCCTTGCCTCCAAGGAGCCACCCAGTTTAACCCTTTCCAGGATGAATCTGTTTGTTTTCCTAGCAGTCCATGGTACTCTCA
>NW_006399961.1:4778735-4780121 GCF_000299155.1 Elephantulus edwardii | reverse complement strand
CTTCATCAATTATTTGCTCATCATATAGATTGAATAGATATGGGGAGTGGTTAAACACTAACTGCCTAATCAAAAGGTTTGGTAGTTTGAACATACCAGAGAAAAGATTTGAAAATTTAATTCTGTGAAGATTTCAGATTTCAAAACCCCGTGAGGTCATAAAGTAGAAAAACTGGAAAGGATTCAAATGTGCACAGAAACAAAGAATAATGGGAGACAGAGATCTGGACAATGACTAAGGATGACCGAGGAAGGATTGATGCCCTTGAGTTGTGGGCTGGAGAAGAGCACTGAGCATACCATGGACTCTCAAGATAATAGACATGACTGTCATGGACAGGGTGAAACCAAGCTGTTTTTTGGAAGCAAGATTTTGAAGTTTTGTCTCACATACTTTGGGCATATTGCCTGAAGGGACTAGTCCTTGGAGATGGGCATTGTGCTTGAAAGGATGAAGGGATAGTGTAGGAGAAGAAGACCCTCTGTAAGATGAATTGACATAGTAATTGGAGTAATAGGGTAGGTGTGTCAAAGTTAGTGAGATTGGCTCAGGATAGGGCAGAATTCAGAGCTATTGTACATAGGGTTGGTATGAGTTCTAATCAATCCAATGACATGCAACAACAACAACAACAACAACAACTTGTGGTAAAAATGGTTAGTTCACTTGGCTGTTTGAGTCCACTCAGAGATGCTTCAGAAAAAAAGCCTCATGTCTCCATGAGTCAGAAATGACTCCATAACAATTTTTAAAATTTATTTTTCTTTTATATTGGTTTGCACACAAAATTAATACACATTGTGTCTTTTTAAATTTCATAAAATGAATGTTAATGAAAATTTACAGAGACTTTGCATTTCCATTCATTCATTGTTGCACTTTTCTCCATGCCCACCCCTCACCTGCCCCAATTCACTCTTCTCTTTAAAAAGTAAAAGAAAAATTTCTTTTGTTGTTATATAATCCCTCCCCCCAAGTCCACTCCATTATGCAGACTTCATATTGGACTTCTGTCATGATAATAATACCTAATCATATATCCCTTTTAAACAGTTCTCTCCCTCATCTGTTTCAATGCAGTATTGTTTCACACATTTTTTCACATTTTATTTCATACAATCGTTTCCATATATTGTATTTTATACAATTAATTGCCATTGATGTATGCCCACTATCCCCCTGTCTTTTCACATCTTCACTGCATCTATCCTAATTCTTTCATGCCCTCCGTCTGCCCACTGTACTCTGTGACCCTGTGATTTCCCCCCTTCCCTTCTTTAGCTACCCCTATCCTCTCCTCTTTCTCCTTGGACTTTGATACCCATATTACTAGTTATCCTTCTACTTTCACAGTAATGGTCCATGAAAATTTTAAAATAAACATG
>NW_006399961.1:4752725-4777990 GCF_000299155.1 Elephantulus edwardii | reverse complement strand
CACTGTCACAGTCTTCAGCATCACAGCAACCACGAGTTACCTCTGTACAGCAACGCACAGACCAGTGCTATACCACCTAGAAGAATGTTTGACAGGAAAACAATTTGAACCTGGCCGAGGGCCACAGATAAAAATCACCCACCTTCGGCTCGGTAGCATAACTTCCTTTCCACTAGACCAACGTAGCTCTCTCTTTGTCGTTGTCGTTGTTATTGTTGTTTGGTGCTGTCGAGTTGTAGATGACGCATAGTGACCCTATGAACAGAGGGCAATCATAGGGTCACACAATTTGATGGGTGGAGGGAGAGATGGGTAAAGGAAATGAGAAAGATACAGTGTGAAATAAAATGTATACTAACTTGGTAAGTAAGCCAGTATAAAAGAAAAAAATTCATTTAAAAAATATTCCAGTGATTTACTTTTTGTAGAGATAAATTACCAATTTCTCTAGCAGTCATGCAGAAGTCTTCTCCCAGAAACACTCTTCTCCCATGCCGGTTACAGCCTTTGAAAACCTATCGGAGGCTGAGCTATGTCCCAGATCTGTCTCAACAGCAAACTATGAGTTGGAATTATTTTTTAAAATTTTTTATTATTTTTTTTTACAGTATAGTCTTTCCATTTAATCCCCCCATTCATTCATTGTTTCATATTTTCCTCCCTACCCACACTTCACCCCAATTGATTTTTCTCTTTGAAAAAAAAAATTAAAATTCTTTCATTGTTATACAACACACATCCATCCCCAGTCCATAGTCCACTTTTCTTAGGTATTATTTTCATGAGTTGGAGTTATTTTTGTCTGTGTTAAGAACCCATTTCTGAGAAGCATAGGCCTTGACTGTACAGTGATATAATTGGAGCCTCTGGGAGGTTATTGGAGCCTCATGGTGTTATTATACATGCCATATATGGACAGCTCCGAAGAGCAAAGTTTGCCTTCATGCGTTTCCATCTAGGGCCAATGCCAAGTATGTTTACCTAAGAGGAAGAGAAATGGTTGCATGCAAGTGTGTTTACATGTGTGTTTATGCACGTGAGCAGTCAGGGGTGTTGAAAGAAGGAAGGGACATGAGAAAAAAAAGTGCTAAATGTGGACTCAGCAAGAAGCTGCCCTTTCCTATGGCTCCAAAATGGGAAAGCAGTGTCATGGAATGTGGCATTACTCTCAAGTTCCATCTGGCTGCACAGTCACTTTGGGTCCTACTCAGGTTGGTAGACAGGCAGTGAGATTGGCCATCCACTTCTGAAATAACAGGCCTTCAAAAACTCTGTGTATAGTAGCAGGGAGTTGGGAATAACCTAAGTGCCCCTCAGCAAACGAATGGTATACTCACACAATGGAATACTATGCTGCACTGAAAAAACAAGGAACTCATGTGATATTATTCAAAATAGGTGACCCTGGAGGACATTATGCTGAGTGAAAAATCTCAGTCACAAAAGGACAAATACTGAATGGTGCCACTGTTGTAAAACAGGACTGACCATGGGGTTGGAGGGAGACTGAGAAAGATGGGTTCAATAATGTATACTGCATTGAAACAGATGAGCGAGAAAACTGTTTAAAAGGGATATGTGATTGGGTATTTTTGTCATGACAGGAGTCTAGAGCGAAGGCTACATGGTGGAGTGGACCTGGGGCAGGATTTGTAAAACAATGAAAGAATTTTTCTTTTACTTTTCCAAGAGGGTAGTGTACTAGGGGGGAGGGTTGGGGGGGGGAAAGTGCAATAATGAATGAATGGAAATCCAAAGTCTCTGTAAATTTTTACTGAAATTAATAATAATAAAAAAAGAAAAGGAAAAAACCCAAACTCTGTGTATAATAGAGCACAATTAAAGTAGATTAGCAGATAAGGAATCTGTGGCAGAGCCCTTGAATTTGGAAACACTAATGAGGAGGACCCCACGGCGGACAGTGTTTGGTTGAGCTCCGCAATTAAAACAAGCTTGGAAACAGGAGTGGCATCCAATTCCGAAATAGCTTGCCCCCAGAAACCCTATGAACTGGGAGAAATGAAAGTTACACAAATGTTCAGGTCTTTTATTCATAGGGTTGCTGTGAGTTGTCTAAGACTTGGACTCAATGGCACTTCACAACAACAACAACAACAACAGCAATCTGTAGCTCTCAGGCCTGGTTTTTATTGTTTTTGGTCAAACATTATTCTAAGTGGTATAGCACTGATTTGTCCATTTGTTGTACAGAGGTAACTCATGGTTGCTGTGAAGCTGAACACTGTTGTGTCAAATGTGATAATGGTTACTCATGGTGGACAGTGTTTGGTGGCGCTCCACATTTAAAATAAGCTTGGAAGCAGGAGTGGCATCCACTTCTGAAACAGCTTGCCTCTGAAAAATCTATGAACGTGGAGAAACTATGAAAGTTATAAAGGTGTTCAAGTCTTTCGTTTATATGGTCACTATGAGTTGTCTACGACTCGATGGCACTTAACAACAACAACAATGAGAAGGAACAGTTGTAAGCAGACACTAATGATTGGAATGTGGAGCGTGAGAAACATGAATGTAGGAAAATTGGATGTTTCTAAGGAATAAATGGAACACATAAATATTGACAATAATACTAAGTATTGGCAAAATAAGATAAATTGGAATGGAACATATGCCAAACAAGAAAAGATGAGAAAAAATGGGGACACTTTTAGAGTGAAAAAGGTCATTTCTAGATCCATCTTAAAATACAAGTTTTTGTATTGCAAAACAGAGTGACTGAATAGTATCATATGCATACAAGGAAGTTTGGTGAATACCACTATCATTCCAATATATGCAGGTAGAGTAGTCTGGAAAATGCATATGAAGATTTTTTGAAAACGATGATACAACTACATATGGTCTTACAGGCCCAGGCTCTGCCTATCTTTCTATCATTGGTTTTCTTCTGTATAGGTTCCTTTCTTTTCTGTCTTGTCTAACAGAATCTACTCCTCATCCCCACCCCTGGGCAAGTGAAGGAACTTCACCTCAATTTCCTCCTGTTGGAAGTCACCCAGGAGTGATTGGGGAAGTTATCTACCCAAAGAAGAGACTACCTTAAAGACGCAAAGGCAGTATAGCTTTCGCCCAATGTAAGACCCTTGTTTGCAGAAGCACGAGGACGCACAATGAGGAGAATCAAGCTACAAACACTTATTAATAATTGGAGCCTGGAATGTATAAAGTATGCAGTTTGAAAAATGGGAAGTTATATTACCATTATTGTTGAATGAAGGGAGGGGAAGGGTGGAAGCAGAAGGATGAGAATGTGCAGGGAGAGAGGGAATTAATCATGGGTTGTACTCTTTGATGGGGGGTGAGGGGAAAGTGGGAGAATCTGTTCTGGAAAACAATGCATTCTAATTTTGTAAATAAACTATTATAATAATAATAAAAACAAACAAAAATATACTAAAAAAAGGAAACAGAACAAATAAGGATTGACATCTTAGCCGTTAGTGAGCAGAGATGAACAAGTATTGGTCATTTTGAACCAGACAGTGGTAAGCAATACTAGGCTGAGAATGACCAGTTGGAGAGCAGTGGTGTGCTGTTTATTATCAAAAAGAATACTTCAAGGTCGATCCTGAAGTACAGTGCTGTTGGTGATAGGTTAATATCCATACACAAAAAAGGAAGACCTTTTGTTACTAGAATATATGCACCAAACGCCAAAGCCAAAGGTGAAGAAATAGAGGATATCAAACAACTTCTGCTGAAACAGTACAATAATCAATCTATCAACATGTCTTCCTTGTATGTGTGTGGATAGTGTATCCTGTCACTCACAGGATTATGCTTCAAGATAGATCTTTAAATGCGCCTTTTGATGATGGATACAACACAATTCCTTTTCAATTTTTCATTACCAGCATGGTAGATCATATTCCTCTTCAATTTTTCATTACCAGCATGGTATATCTGACTCAAAAAGGCCATTACCTATTCCAATTGTATGCTGAGCAAACCATTCGGGAAGCTGGACTACATGAAGAAGAACGTGGCTGAGTATTGGAGGAAGACCAACAACCTGTGTTGCAGATGACACATAACAACAGATGCAACTGGGAAGGAGCTTCCTCCTCAAAGTAGTGTCTACTGTGATGACTCAATCAAGTCAAGTTCTCACCAGTGAAGGGTTGCTGATGTGGCAAGGCTCAAAACAAGGACAGACAGCTGCCAACATCAAATAACAATCAGAACATGAAATGTAGAGCATGAATCTGGGAAAACTGGAAATTTCCAGAAATGAAATGAAATGAAACACATAAAGATCGATATTCTGGACATTAGTGAGCTGAGACTATTTTCAATTAGACAGTCACACAGTCTATTATGATGAAAATAATAAACTGGAGAGTAATGATGTGACATTCATTGCCAAAAGAACGTTTTCAAGATCTATTCTGAATTACAATATTGTGAGTGACATGATACTATACATACAAGGAACTTCTGTGAAAATAGCCATTATGGAAATAAATGCACCAGGAAAGCAAGATGAAGAAGTTGAGGATATCTACCAACTTTTATAGTCTGAAATTGACTGAACATGCAATTAAGATGACTGTAAGGCCAAAGTTGGAAATAAAGAATAAGGACATTGTTATTAGGTGCTGTTGAGTCGAGTACGACCCATAGGTACCCTATGAACAACAGGTCTGAATCCTGTCCTACCTGTGCCATTCTCACACCTCCCGACACACTAGAGCCCATTAAAGGAGCCACTGTGTCAATCCCTCTGGTCTAGGGTCTTTCTTTCCTTCTCTAAATCTCTGCCTTTCTGAACATTATGTCCTTCAATGAATAGCCCCTCCTAGCAACATGCTCAAAGTATGTGAGGTGAAGCTTTATAATCTCTGCCTCCAAAGAGCACTATGGCTATACTTTCCCCAAGGCATATTTGTTTGTTCTTTGGGCAGCCCATGGGATGGTTAGGACTCTTCTCTAACACCATAGCTCAAATGCATCAGTTCTTCTGTCATCCTTGCTCATTGTCTAGCTTTCAGATGCATAGCAAGTGATCAGAAAAACCACAACCTGAATGAGATGTACCTTAGTCCTCAAGGTGACCTCACTACTCCTCAATAATTTGGAGCAGTCCCTAACTGTAGATATTCCCAGTGCAATATGTCTTCTGATTTAATGACTGTTGATACCAAGCATGTTGATTGTAGATTCAAGTAAGATGAAGCTGCTGACACTTTCAATCTTTTCTTCATCTATCTTGATATTGCCTATTGATCCAGTGGTAAGAATTTTTATTTTCTTGATGTGGAGGTGCAATCCATATTGAAGACTATATTATTTATCTTGTGCAGCAAGTGCTCCAAGTCCTCCTCACTTTCAGCAAGCACTAATAGTTGATGGAATGAATTCCAGTTGAGTAGCTTCAGGAAACAGATGCAACCCTGGATGTGCTCCCCAGTCTCTGCTAGCAAATATTGAGGACACTTAGCTGGTTATATGACTGGAAAATACTAGTATGTATCATGTTCTCAAGAAGGGTTATCTAAAAGTCTGTGGAAATTATTAAAGACTATCCTTAATTTCACATGCAAGTACAATCTTGCTGAAGATTGTTAAAAAAAATGACTAACAGTAAGTACATAGAGAGAAAATAGCCATAAATTCAAACATGATTCAGAAAAGGCCTTACCACAAAGCATATCAATGTTGGTGTTAGGTAGATCTTGGCTGAAAGCAGAGAATGCCAGAAAGATGTTTACTTGTTTTCAAGATGCTGTCTTGCAAGTGAAAAAAAAATTCAACATGTTTAGATCATAACATTAAGAAGAATGGGAATTCCAGAACACGAAACAGTTTTCATGTGATAACTGTATGTAGACCAAGAATCAGTAGTCTGAACAAGGGAACACTGCATGATTTCAAGCCAGGTTGTATGCTTTCTCCATAGCTATTCAATCTTTATGTTGAGGAAATCATTCAAGAAGCTGAACATGGCATCAGGATTGGAAGAAGACTCATCAACAACCTGTGTTATGCAGATCACACAACTTTGCTTGCGGAAAGTGAAAAACACTTGAAATAATTACTGTAGAAAATTAAAGTCTTCAGTATGGATTTCATCCCAAGAAAATAAAAATCATCAGCACTCAACAAACAGGTGTCACTGTTGGTTTGCCGGCAAATCGACAGTGACACCCTGATGGGAGTAGGCACGACGGAGATACATCACTCCAGGAGAGGATCAAAGAGTCAATCCAGCTCGATTTTATTGGGATAAGCACTGTACTTATATACACAGGAAAACAGGATAGGGTGGGCTTACAGGCGTGGGACATGTGGATTGGTCGGGGGAACCTCAGCCTCATGCAAATCACTCCCACCTCAGCAAACACGGCACCCGTCTTCCCAGGTGGCAAGCTTTCTCAAGCCGGTACAGCCAAACACAGGGGAGATTTCTCTACCCGGTATTAAAGGCCACTGGGAGGCTTGCACCTGTCTGGAGCTTAGTGACCCATCCTGGCCAGAGGCACTCCCCTCCTCCCCAACAGTCTGCCTGCAACTAACAGGCAACATCATAATAGAGAAAGATTGAAGTTGTCACTGATTTCATTTCACTTGGACTCACAATCGACACTCATGGTAGCAGTCAAGAAATCAAAAAGTTGTGTTGCATTGGCGAAATCTACTGTCAATGTCTTTTCAAAAATTCTAAAGGCTCATGATCTAAATTTAAAGACTAAGGTGTGCCTGTTCCATATGATGGTATTTTTCAATTGCTTTCCTTGCATCTAAGAGCTGAACAAGGAGTAAAGAGGACCTAAGAAACTAAGGCATACCTGATTCAAGTCATAGTCTTTTCAATGACTTCCTATGAATCTGAAAATTGAACAATGAACAAGGATGAGAGAAGAATCATTGTGGCTTTGGAGAGGAGTGCTACTGAAGATCCTGTGGACTGACAAAAGCACAAACAAATATGTCTTGCAGAAAGTGCAGCCTGGATGCTCCTTAGAGGCAAGAATAAAGCTTCATCTTGCATACTTTCAACATGTTAAGATAGGTCAGTCCTTGGAAAAAGACATCATGCTTGGCAAGATGAAGGGCTAATGAAGAAAGAGGAAGACTCTCAACAAGATGGATCAACACACTATCTGTAGCAATGGCTTGAAGTATATCAAGGATGGTGAGAATGGTGCAGGATGAGATAGGGTTCATATCTATTTGAAGGATAACTATGAGTAGTAATTGACTCATAGGTAAAGATTATAGAATATACCATGGACTGCTATAAGAACAAGCTAATCTTTCTGGAAGGAAGTGCAAACAGAGTGCTCCTTAGAGGCAAGGATAGTGACACTTCATCTCATATACGTTGGTCCTTTTTTGAAGAGGAACCAGTTCTTGGAGAAAGACATCATGTTGGGAAAGGTAGAGGGTCAGTCAGAGAGAGGAAGACCCTCCATGAGATGAAATGACAGTGACTATCACAATGAACTTGAGCATGAAGAGATTCCGAGAATGGCATGGGAGAGGGCAATGGCCAGATCTGTGATGCATAGGGTCACTATGAATTGTAGTTGACTCAAGGGCATCTCCTAATAATCAGGGACTGCAAAAAGAACAAACAAATCTGTTTTCAAGAAGTGCAACCGGGGTGCTCCTTAAAGGCAAGGATTGCAAGACTTATTTTGGGTGTCAGAAGGGGCCATCCTTGGAAAAAGGCATCATCCTGGGAAAGGTGGAGTGAATCAGAGAAAGAAGATTCTCAGTGAGATGGATTGATACAGTGACTGCAACAATTGACTTTAGCCTTGCAGAGACTGTGAGGCTGTTGCTGTATAAAACAAAGGCTTAGATTTGCTGTTATGTTGCTATGAGTTATAGTTGACTTGATGCAACCTAACAACAAAAATAACATTATTCTGGAGTTAAGGATGGTATCTTTTTGTTGTTATATTTCTGATGGAAATGTACACAGCAAAGCATATATCCCCACTTTAAAATTTCTATAATCACTGTACAAAAATGAATTGTTAGACACAGAAGAATTTAATGAAGCAACATATGATGAAGAGGCAATGTGATAAAGGAGGAAGTTCAAGCTGGTCTGAAGGAATTGGCAAAAAACAAGGCCCCAGGAATTTATGGAATACCAGTTGACATATTTCAATACACAGATGCTGCCCTGGAAATACCATATTGTGCCAAGAAATCTGAAAGATAACTAACTACCTGGCCAACTGACTGGAAGAGATCCATATTTATTTTCATTCCAAAAAAAGGTGATCCAACAAAGTTCGGAATTGTTGAACAATATCACTAATATTACATGCAAGCAAAATTCTGAAGATTAAAAAAATTTACTGGACCAGTACATCAACAGAGAATGACCAGAAATACAAGCTGGATTTAGAAGAGGCCATGGCCCTAGGGACATTATAGCCAATGTCAGATGAATCTTGGCTTAAAGCAGAATACCAGAGGAATGTCTATATGTGTCTCATGGACTATGCAAAGGCATTTGACTGTGTGGATAATAGTAAATTGTGGCTAACCTTGAGAAGAATGGAAATCCCAGAACACTTGATTGTGCTCATGCAAAACCTATGCTTGGACCAGGAGACAGTTGTCAGAATAGAGCAAGAAAACACTGCATGGCTCAAAGTCAGGAAAGGAGTGCATTAGGGATGTGTCCTGTCTCTGTATCTCTTTAATCTATAGGCAGAACAGATAATTCAGGAGGCTGGACTTTATGAGGAGAAATGTAGCACATCAGAATTGAAAGAACCTTCAATCCTGTTTTCAGGTTGATTGCAAAAACCTACATTATGAAAAAGTCACAAGCTTGTTTGTTAAAACTGAGGAGAGCCCGAAGCATTTGTTTCAGAGGGTAAAGGTCTATAGCCTTCATTATGGATTGAAGTTCAACATCAAGAAAACAAAGGGTCTCACCACTGGGTCAATTGGCAGCACCATGATAGATGGAGAAGAGATTGATGTTAAAAAGTTCAATAAAACGGCCCTGTCGTTTTCACTGAAAAAAAAAAAAAAAAAGTTCCGTTTGCTCAGTGCCACAATCAACACTCTTGACACCAGCAGTACTAAAGGGCAACAATGTCCGGTTAAAGAGTAAGATGTGCTTGATCCATGATCTTCATAATTACTTGCTATGCATCAGATAATGACTAAAGATGACAGAAGAATCAATGACTTTGAGTTGTGGTGATGGAAAAGAATATTGAACATATCATGTACTCTCAAGAGAACAACCAGATTTGTCCTGGAGATGGTGAAACTAAGTTTCTTCTTGGAGGCAAGGATTTTGAAGCTCCATCTCAGTATTTAGGGCATGTTGCCATGAGGGACCAGTCCTTGGAGAAAGACATCATGCTTGGATGGGTGGAGGGACAGCACAGGAAAGGAAGACCCTCAATGAGATCAAGTGAGACAGTGACTAGGGTAAGGGTGGCAGGTGTGTCAGAAACAGTGAGACAGGCACAAGATAGGGCAGGGTTCAGGGCTATTGTGCATAGGAGTACTGAGTTGAGGGTCACTTGCCGGCACATAACAACTACATACATACCTGTTTTCAGCGACACTGATTACATTCTTCCCAAGGTATGAATATTGTAATTTCTGTTCCTGTTGTTCTACTCCCATTAGTCTTGTCTCAATCTTCTCACCTCTGCTTTAGAGTGTTTGGTGACCATTTGAATATTGATTTTTTTTTAAAGCGAATACTTCTCAAAAGTGATTTTCATGACTTTTTGTGATAACCTGCTTTTGGGGTAAAAGATGACTTGAAGTGATAGGGTTTAGGTTGCTTTCTTTTTTAAAGTGATAGTTTTCATTCAAGATTTAAAGAATATCTCAGATCTATAATCTCAGGGATTTCTCCTATGTCAGTGAGTCACTGACACGTAGATTTTAAAAAATATATTTGAAGTTTTTTCCCCTGTATTTTCTCCCTTTCTTTCAAGATCCATCAAGATCAAAACATTCAGTAATTGCAGTCGGGCACCATCTAATTCTTTTGGTTTCCTCATAGAGAAGGCTGTGGTTCTTGTAGATAAGGTAGTGTGGTAGACAGGTTCTTTCTTTGTCTCTTGGGTCTTACTTCTCTTTTGCTTCAGATAAGTACACATTAATAGTTGTACCATACATGATGATGATGTTGATTGCCTTCGAGTCAAGCATGACTCATAGCAACCCTATGAACAAAAGGCCTGAAACCCCTCTACAACTTTATCAACATTTATCAAAGCTAATAGAGTTTCTGGAAGCATGTGGGCTAGGAAGTGGATGCCACTCCTGCTTCCAAACCTTTCGGAGTATGTTATTGTTACATGACATTGAGTCACCTGTGATTTGAAGTGACCCTATGTACAACAGCTTTGAACACTTCCTGGTCCTGAGCTAGTCTCACTAATTCCTACACACCAACTCCCATTGTCCCAGTTACTGTGTCAATCCATCTTATCCAGGATTTTCCTCTCCTGCGTTGTCCGTCTACCCTTTCAGGCATGATGTCTTTCTCCAAGGACCGATCTCTCCTGGCCATGTGCCCAAAGTAAGTGAGACAGAGCTTTAAAATTCTAGCCTCCAAGCAGCGACTTGGCTTCACCCTCTCCAAGACAGACCGATTTGTTTTCTTGGCAGTCCATGGTATAGTAAAGGCTCTTCTTCAATACCACAACTCGAAGGTATCTATTCTTCTTCTGTCATCCTCAGTCACGTTGTCCAGCTCTCTGAAGCATAACAAGAAATTGAGAAAACCATGGCCTAGATTAGGCATACCTTTGTATCTCGACTGACATCATGGCTCTTCAGCACTCTGGAGAGAGCCATGATAGCAAATTTTCCCAATGCAATTTGTCATTTGATTTCTTGACTGCTGTTGTTAAGAGTGTTGATTGTGGATCTGAGCAAGCTGTAATTGCTAACAATCCCAATCTCTTCTCCATCTACTATGGTGCTGCCACTTGGCCTAGTGGCGAGAATCTTTGTCTTCTTGATGTTGAGCTTCAATCTATATTGAAGACTATAGTTCTTGACCTTTTGCAGCAAGTGCTTTAGGTCTTCTTCAGTTTCAGCAGGCAAGGTGGTGTCTCCACGCATTGTAGGTAGGTTGTTAATGAGTCTTCCCTCAATCTTGATGCCACATTTTTTGTCATAAAGCTCTGCTTCCCAAATGATCTGTTCTGCATACAGATTGAAAAGATATGGTGACAGGATGCATCCCTGATACACTCCTTTCCTAATTTTGAACGATTCAGTGTTTCCTTACTCTGTTCTGAGAACTTCTTTTTGGTCCAAGTGTAGGATTTGTATAAGCACAATCAAGTGTTCTGAGATTCCCATTTTCCTCAAGGTTGGCCACAATTTATTGTGACCCACACAGTCAAATGTGTTTACATAGTCAATGAAACACAGATAGACATTCTTCTGGTACTCTCTGCTTTCTGCCAAGATTCATCTGACATTGGCAATAATCTTCCTAGTGCCATGACCTCTTTTAAACACAGCTTGTGTTTCTGGTAGTTCTCTGTCAATGTACTGTTCAATTCTTTTCTGGACACTCTTCAGCAGGACATTGCTAGTGTGTGATATTGATTCATTGTTGCACATTTTCCTCCCTGCCCCCTCACTCCCCAGTTTGTTTTTTTCTTTGGAAAAAAGTTCTTTCATTGTTATACAGTCTCCCCTCACCCCCAAACCACTTTACTATGCAGCTCTTATTATGGACTCTTGTCATACCAATAATACCTAATCATATATTCCTTTTTATACAGTTCTCTCCCTCATCTGTTTCAATGCCGTGTGCATGATTTTAACCTTCTCTAGTTTTAATTTGAACTTACATATGAGCAGTTACTGGTCTGTTCCACAATCAGCCCCTGGCCTAGTTTTTACTGCTGATATTGAACTTCTCCAGTGGTTACTTCCATAGATGTAATCAGTCTGATGACTCTGCATCCCATCAGGTTAAATCTATGTGTATAACCTGCGTTTATGATATGTATAATCTGCATTTATATTTCTTATAAAAGATATTTGCTATGAATAAATAATAGATTGTACAGCATTCTGTCATTCCATCCCCAGCCTAATTCTGTCACCAAGACCATATTTTCCATCTCCTGGTCCTTCTTGGTTACCAATTTTGCATTCCAGTAAACTATTAGGTAATAATTTTATACTGGTTTACATGTGAAATTTATAAAGTTTATATACATTGTTTTTCACCCCATACTTCCCCTTTCCTTTACCGATCCCTCCCTCCACCCATGAAATTGTGTCACCCTATGTTTAAACCCCTCCCCCTTCCCCACCTATTTAGTTCCTTGTACAGGCTCTACAATAATGATCTTATACAGGATTTGTCTTTATGAGACCGAGTTCATTCAACATAACGCTCTCTAGTCTCTCCTATGTCAGGTAGTAATTTACAAAATCATTGCTCCTGTGTGCTGCATAGAGTTCCATTGTGTGAATGTATCATAATTTCTCAATCCGTTCCATTGTGGTTGGGCATTTGGACTGTTTCTATGTTCTTGCTATGGTGAATAATGCTGCTATGAACATTGATGTACAAGTCTCTTTGCTTCAGTTCTCAACTTATACTTGGACCAGGAGGCAATCATCAGAACAGAGCAGGGTAACACCGCATGGTTCAAAATTTGGAAAGGTGTATGCCAGGGATGTGTCCTATCTCCATACGTTTTCAACCAATCTGCAGAACAGATTATCTGGGAGGCTGTGCTGTATGAGGAGAAGTGTGGCATCAGGATTGGTGGAAGATTCATCAACAATTTGTGTTATGCAGATGACACAACCCTGCTTGCTGAAACTGAGGACCAGAAGCACTTGCCACAAAGGTCAAGGACTGCAGCCTTCAATAGGAATTGAGGCTCAATATTAAGAAGACAAAGATTCTCACCACTGGGCCAATTGGTAGCATCAGGATGGATGGTGAAGAGATTGAGATTGTTGACAGCTTCAGTTAACTTGGCTCTACAATCAACACTCTTGGTAACAGCAGCCAGGAAATTAAAAGACGAATTGCATTGGGAAAGTCTGCTGTCAGAGAACTCTCCAAAGGACTGAGGAGCAATGATGTCAGTCGAGAGACTAAGGTGTGCCAGATACAGGCCATGGTCTTTGCCATTACTTGCTATGCATCAGCGAGCTGGACAATGACTAGGGATGATAGAGGGAGGGTTGATGCCTTTGAGCTTTCGTGCTGGAGAAGAGTACTGAATATACCATGGACTGCTAGAAGAACAAACAAGTTCGTCCTGGAAAGGGTGAAGCCAGGTGCTCCTTGGAGACAAGGATTCTGAAGCTTCATCTGACATACTTTGGACATGTTGCAAGGAGGGACCAGTTCTTGGAGAGGACCATCATGCTTGGGAGGGTGGAGGGATGGTGCAGGAGAGGAGAACCCTCGGTGAGATGGATTGATTCTGTCTCTGGGGTAATGGGGATGGATAGGCATGCTGGAGACAGTGAGATTCTCAAGGGATAGAGCAGTGTTTAGGGCTGCTGTATATAGGGTCGCTATGAGTCACAAGCAACTCGACAGCAAATAGCAACTACCATATATTCCAAGCAGTGGTCATATGGAATGTCTACATCCAGCTTTTTGATGAAATGCCAAACTGCCTTCTAGAGTGGTTGTACCATTTTACTATTCCGCCGACAATACATAGATGTTTTTGTTTTCTTGCAAGCGTGGATTTTAATGGGCATGTGTCCTATTGGCCTGAAGAGGGCAGCATGGCCTCAGCAATCGGACACGACTCTGGCTTGCTGAGATTGGGATTTTATGGTTCCCCGTTTTTTTCAGATCTTTCAGTTTAGGGAAGAAAAAAAAAGTGATTTATAAGAAGCACAAAGGAGTGACCAAATGACAGAGTCTGTGAGGGGATGGAGGGCACAGGAAAAGGGGTTTTTAAAAAGCATATTTGTTGATGGATGACTGCAGTGAAATAGAGTAGAAAATTTTTTAGTAAAAAGAGAATTTTTACATTAAAAAAAATAGGAAAGCCAAATAAGTGACTCACCTATTTAAAGTGACTCACCTATTCTCTTTGACCATGTCTTGGGACTCTTGGAATTTGGATCCTAATTTGTTTGTATCAGAGATCCAGGAATTCCTTGTAATTTTTTTTTTCCTTTTAAAATGTTTTGTGATTTAAGTGAACGTTTCCAGAGCCAATTGGTTTTCCAGTTAACACTTCTCCTGTGTTTTGCTTTGTGACATCTTTCACAATGGAAGGACACTGTTTCACTTCCTGTGCTAACCATCAAAGAACTCTTTAAAACATTAGGAATGCAACTTAAAAAAAAATAAATAAAAAATCAGCAGCCTAGAGTTGAGAGGAGGCCTTTGAGCTGTGGTGCTGGAGAAGATTATAGAATATACCATGGACCACAAAGTGAACAAACAGGTTCTTCCTGGAAAGGGTGAAACCAGGCTGCTGCTTAGAAGCAAGGATTTTGAAGGTCCTTTTGATACACTTTGGGCATGTTGCAAGGAGGGACCAGTCCTTGGAGAGGGATCTCGTACTTTGAAGGGTAGAGAAACAGCGCAGGAGAGGAAGAACCAGGATGAGATGGATTGACTCAGTGACTGGGGTCATAGGGGTAAGTGTGTCAGAAGCTCCAGGATAGAACTGAGTTCAGAACTGTCACAGGGTCAGTATGAGTTGGAGTTGACTTGACAGTGCATAACAACAACAACAACAAAGAGTTGAGAGAGGTGTGTTGAGTGGAGGAACTTTGAACTCCACAGTCAGGACATATTGGGTCTGATGCAGCTCACTTCCAGACCAGCTGGGTGGCCTTCTCTGATGCAAGCCGTTTCTCTGTCGGGTGCAAATATGTCAGCTTTCAGTAAGTTGTAGACTCTGAAATTTTGAAAGCAAGGGACTAATGTTGAAGAGTACCATTATCCTGATCCCATCTTTACAAGTCTTTGATTTGATCCATCATACCCTGCTAACTAGTTCCTTCACTTCTTTAGCATGTTGGGAGGAGATTTGGTGGTGCAATGGTTAAGCTCTTGGCTGGTCGAACTCTTACACTGGCTCTGTAGGTTAAAGACCTGGCCTTATGCTCATAAAAATGACAGTCTCGAAAACTCTGTGGTGCACGTCTGCTCTGACCTGTGGAAGTCACTGGACTTGGGGTTGCATGGCTGTTTGAACCCACCAGTTGCTCTGAGGGAGGATGATGGGCAGTCTCCTTCCATGCAATTTCTAGCCTCTAAACACCTGATGGAAGGTGAGTTGGAAGTCAGTTCTGACTCCATGGCAACGAGTTGAGTTGAATTGAATACCGATAATCATCTGGGATAAAGGGGACATTCTGTTAAGCCCCCAGCACGGCTGTCAGTCTTTTGGCTCTTGGGTGATGAGCTGTAATGCCTACTATGTTGGCCTCTTAGGTGTTTCTTGTGAACATCTGTGACAGTTATTAAAGACATGAGTTCTTAACTGCTCCTTGCCCTGGGACCTGCATCATGTGGCTCATGAGCAACTGGTAGGTGGCGATGCCCTTCCTTGATTTAGATCAGGAATCAGATTGCTTTAGTTTGTTGCGGGGAAGGAGATTGCTTAAGGAGGGAGACAGAGACCGGATAACCAGGAACCACTTCTAATTCTCGCTCATGACATTATTGTTTGAATAGAGCTTTGCCATTTTTCAGGAGGATTCCTCCACATTATTATCATCTCATTGGACCTTCCAAATCAGTCCTTGGGAACTCTTCTGATGGCCTTGGAAAAACTGACCTGGGCAAAAGAAGGATTTCTTTCTTTTTTTTTTTTTTAATGTGTGTGTTTGCCATCTGAATGTCTTCTTTTTAAAAACATTTTTATTAAATTTTATTCATTTTAATGAACATTTACAGAGATTTTGGATATCCATTCATTCATTGTTGCACTATTTTTTCTACCCCCACCCCAGTTCATTCCTCTTTTTTTTCCCCCTTGAAAGTCTGTTTTAATTGTCCCACTGCCACAGTGCTTGTCAAAGCCAGTTCTGATTAATCTCCTTTGTCAGTGTGTCCTTTGCCATTCCCTATCACTCCTCCCTGAGAGAGATTTCATCCTGATTCATAAGGAAAAGGGGACGGCGTATTCTCTTAGCTACTTCCTGCTGCAAAAGAAGGACTTCTATTGGTTGGTCTGACAGATATTTTTAGCCCAGTGTGTCCATGGAGGACTGCTTTCACAGAGCTCCCAGATTAAGACAGATGAGGAAGCAGGATTGACCATCTACTTCTGAAATAACAGGCCTCTGAAAACCCTGTGAACAACAGAGTAATACAATAAGGGCAGCTAAGTAGTATTAGAGGTAGATCCTTGATTAGAAGTCACTAAAAATGAGGAGAAACCGCTTCAAGCACCTTTTACATCATGCTTGGAAAAGTGGAGGGTCAGTGAAAGAGAGGAAGAGCCTCACCTAGATGGTTTGACAGTGACCGCAGCAATGGGCTCAAGTGTGTCAGAGATGACGAGGACGGCCCAGGAGAGGGTTCAGATCTATTGTTCATAGGGATGCTATGAGTCGTACTCAGCTCCAAGGCACCCAATGACAACAGCACAGTGTGAGCAGACTCAGATTTTGCTTTGAACTCAAGTTGCCTTTGACCATTCCTGTCTTTCTTGGCAGTCTAATGTCAGAGGCACTTGGCACTTGAGTTCTGTGTGAGAGAAGTCTGACTCCATCTTGAAGTCCTGTCATAAGTCTAAATGCCATGCTGAAGTTTACAGTTGCCTTTTTTAACATTTCCTCTAACCTTTGTGTTGATTCAACCGTATACACTAAAAGAAACACTTCCCCCACTTCTGTGGCTTGGCAGGTGGAAGATATCACAATTTACTTCCGGAAGGTCTTTTATGGTCAAATGGTTAAATTATGCCTGAAGAGTCATGATGCACAATATTGTCAGTGAACATTTATGGTGGCCCCTCAGGGATAGATATGATTGAGAAAAACACTTCTTAATAATAGGCTACTAGAAATGCCCGTGATGACACGGTTCTGTGACCTTCCTGGAATAAATGAAGAGCATGAATGCTTATAAGTGTGGACCCTCAACTTCCCAATCATAGAATCCTTCTACTTTTATATTATTCATCCATCGTCCGTCCATCTATCCATCCATCCATCCATCCATCCATCCATCCATTCCTATATCCCTACTAAATCTCTGCTCTTTGATACCCACCTTTGACTCCCCTGATGGTCTTTCTGCCAATTGTGATTGTGTAACTTTGGTTCTGGCTTCAACCTGCATACAAATGAGCTCTTCTTCCTTGTCCAGCAGGGCAGCCATTTTTATTGTGTGAAAATGGATGTCTTCTCATTTTTAATATCTCTTCATTTTACTTTTACAGACTATATCTTTTCACTCTGGGAGAAACTCACTTCACTCATGCCTTGTGGGTCAGATTTACACTTTCTTTCTAGACTCCAGAACCTCCGTGTAACCCCACTCTCGCCATCCCCTGAGGAAAACGACATCAGGGTACCCACCTTCCTGTCTTCTTCCCACCCTCCTGGATTCCAAACCACCTTATTGTCTTTGATTCCCTGACTCTTTCTTGTGTTCAACTCCTTTTCTCCTCAGTCATAGATTCAGCCTGCTATCCGTTCAGCTCCATCCACCTCCATTCACTTGCGGACAGTAGTCCTGTTCCCAGCAGAAGGAGATATGACCAAGAGTTGATGAATAAAAAGCCTACCATACAGATATGGTCTTGGGTACCAAATCCCAAAACGAAACCAACTGCTGTCTGATTCTGACTCATATCATCAAACCTTTGGGGGGAAATGGCCTCATCTTTTTTCAAAACAGTGGCTGGGGTTTTCAAACTGCTGACTTTTCAGTTAGAGTTCAGTATGGTTGGTGAAGAGATTGAGATAGTTAACAGTTTTAGTTTGCTTGGCTCTATAGTCAACACTCTTGGTACCAGCAGCCAGGAAACCAAGAGATGAATTGCATTGGAAAAGTCAGCTGTCAGGGACTTCTCCAGAGTACTGACAAGCAACGACTTCAGGCTGGAGACTAAGGTGCGCCTGATCTGGGCTATGGTCTTCACAATTGCATGCTATTCATTGGAGAGGTGGACAGTGACTAGGGATGATAGAAAGAGAATTGATGCCTTTGAGCCGCGGTGCTGGAGAAGAGTGTTGAATATACCATCAACTGCTAGGAGAACAAACAGGTTTGTCCTGAAGAGGGTGAAGCCAGGCTGCTCCTTGGAGTTAAGGACTCTGAAGCTTCGTCTGACATACTTTGGACATATTGTAAGGAGGAAACAGTCCTTGGAGAGGGCCATCATGTTTGGGAGAGTGGAGGAGAGGAAGTGCAGGAGAGGAAGACCCTTGATGAGATGGATCTATTCAGTGATTGAGGTGGTGGGACTGAGTGTGTCAGAGACAGTGAGGTTGGCACAGGATAGAGCAGGATTTAGGGCTGTTGTACACAGGGTCGCTATGAGTTGCAAATGACTCAATGGTACATAACAGCAACAACAACAACTTAACCAATTATGCCACCAGGTCTCCTCTATCATCAAGTTCAAGTACACATAAGGCAGTTTCTTCTTTCTCCCTTTCTATCACCTTATTCTAACTCCTTAGTGGACTATTATTGTTAAGGATTCAAGGTCCCAGTTTCCCCAAATCTTTTGGGATTTCAGGATACAGGACTTCCAATGCTGAAACCCAGAAAGTTCTGGACAGCCTGGGACAAAGTGGTCACCCACCTGACCATTGTGCTTAAATTGTGTTTTCTTTTCTTCCCCTTTTAACAAAGCTAAAAAGCAAACGAATATAAAACCCAAACCAAAACAAAACTAACTTTATAAAAGTTTTCCTGATTTGTGATATGATGTGAACCTCAGGGAAGGGAACTCTTGTTGCATAATGTAGAGTTGGAACCAACCCATAGCTCACCCTTGGGCAGGTTTTCAGAGGCACTTAATCGCAAAGGGGGAGATTACCCAGCCTTCTCCCATGGAGCAGCTGGTGGCCTTAAACAGCGTGCCTTCAGGATTGCAGTGCAGTTTCTTGGCACTAGGCCACCAGATCTCCTTACTGAAAATGACCTGGAGTGTCAGTGAGGGCCGGGGTCCTCGTAAGTGGAAGTCAGAGGTCAGAGATGGCCCAGTGAGAAGCAGCCTGGGGTGCCAAGGTGTGTGGTGAAACCTAACTTGTCTGAGCCCCTGTAGTAAGTGCAAGGAGAAGTCTGAGAGACCAGGGTCTGACCTTTTTTTCTCCTCAGGAGAAGAGGAGTCTTAGCTGCCTCCTTCTTTGCAAGGGAGTTCTGTCATTGGTGAATTCTGAGCCTTGCACAAAAGGGAATTCTGGGCAACCAGGTTTAGCCTTGGGCCAGTGTGTGTGGAAGGTGGTGACTGAAAAGACCATTTGACCCTCTGAAGGTGACTATATTATTTGGTGCAGATACATAATTGAGGCCATTTAACTTCAAGACTTGAACTTCAACCCCTTTTAACAATATACAAATTTAACACCAATCAACGTTTTTTAAAATAAAATTATAATGTAGCATGAGTTTAAAGACTTACTCTCCTCTGCTTTAAGCATATTATCAGGAGGAATAAGTCCCTGGAGAAGAATATCAGGCTCCATAAAGTAGTTACATTGTTGTTGTTATGTGTCTTTGTTATAGTGGACTCTCCAGTGGGTTTTCAGAGGTTGTAAATCACAAGGGGCTTATTCATCTTTCTCCCACAGAGCAGCTGGTGGGTTTGAACCACATGCCTTTGAATTGGCAGTAGAGCTTCTTATCTGATAAGCCAATAGAACTCTCTTGATAGTGTATGAGACCATTTCGGAGGCTTGACTTTATGAGGGGAAATGTGGCATCAGGATTGAAGGAAGACTCATCAACAACCTGCATTATGCAGATGACACAACCTTGCTTGCTGAAACTGAGGAGGACCTGAAAAGTTTGCTGCAGAAGGTCAAGAACTGGAGTCTTCAATATGGAATGAAGCCCAACAACAAGAAGACAAAGGTTCTCATCACCAGGCCTGTTGGCAGCACCATGATAGATGGAGAAGAGATTGAGATTGTTGGCAATCTCAGCTTGCTCAGTCCCAGACTCAACACTCTTGACACCAGCAGTCAGGAAATCAAAAGAAAAATTGCATTAGGCAAATTTGCTGTCAGGGACCTCTCCAGAGTATTGAAGAGCAATGATGTTAGTCTAGAGACTAAGGTGTGCCCGATCTAGGCCATAGCCTTCAGTTTCTTACTATCAGAGAGGTGACGATGATTAAGGATGACAGAAGAAGAATTGATCCCTTTTAGTTGTGGTGCTGGAGAAGAGGCTTGAACATACTGTGAACTGCCACAAGAACAAATAGGTCTGTCCTGGAGAGAGTGAAACCAAGTTGCTCTTTGGAAGCAAGGATTTTGAGCTCAATCTCATATACTTTGGACATATTGCTAGGAGAGACCAGTCGTTGGAGAAGGATATCATGCTTGGAAGGCTGGAGGGACAGCGCGGGAAGGAAGTCCCTGGATGAGATGGATTGACACCGTAACAGAGGTATTGGAGGTAGGTGTGTCAGAGACAGTGAGATTGGCTTAGAATAGGACAGGGTTCAGAGCTATTGTTCATAGAGTCACTATTGGTTACAGTCGACTCAATGGCATATAAAAACAACAATAACAACATGAGTAAAAAATTACCTTTCTTCTTTAACACAACCTCTCAGCCTCCTCAATTTCATTCTCTTCCTCTCTGAAGTAATCACTATTCAAGATGAATTCTTCCAAATCTTTTCCTGTGCATTTTATTCACGCACAGATAGTTTACTATTCTCTTCCACCTTAAAATGGTTAAATGGATGTCTCATTCTGTATGTAATATTCAGAGACTTGCCCTTTTCATTTAACCCTAGCCCTCAGGGAATATTCTGTGGCACAAACAAGAATTGATTTCATTATTCTCAATGGCCTCTGAGAAATCCAGGGTATGGATGTGCCAGAAGGAATGTAAGACTTCTAGCATCAATGGGGAGTCCTGGGTGGCGCAAATGGTTGTGGGCTTCATGAATTTTGTAGGTTGACAGTTGAACTCATGCAGAGGCATCTCAGAAAGCAGATGAGGTGGTCTGCTTCCCTCAGGTCACGCTCCTGACAGCTCTAAGCAGTGTCATTCTACCCTGACATGCAGGGGCTGACACAGGTGGGGATTTACTTGCTGACTTTTTCTCCCAAGTGTTGGTGGATATGAGGACATTTTCCAAATGAGCATTGCAAGAGCAGCTGGTGTGCTCCTTATTAGTAAGTTTTCACTAAGATACACCCCAACCAAGCCCACTACTGTCACGTACATTCTAACACATGGCAGGGTTCTCCACTGGGTTTCTGAGGCTGTAAACTTGTGGGTGGAGAAGACTCATCTTTCTTCCTTGGAACAACTGGTGGATTTGAACTTCCGACCTTTCATTTAATCACCCAGCATATAATGCACTGGGCCTCCTTTTCACTAATATGTTGTTGTTGTGATACCTACAAATGGCATTAGGTCTTCCTGTTGTGTGTATGGCTATTATCCCATCACTGCCAGTGTTGTGTTTCGGGGTCGATCCTGAAATGTTATTTTTGACAACACCTATGACACAATTCCTCTTCAAATGCCATTCCTGGTATAGTAGACTATACTGCTGTTGTTGTGTGGAATTAACAGAATTGAATTGGAATTGACAGACTGATAGCTGACTGTCCAATGGGTTTTCAGAGGCAGTAAATCGTATGGGAGATTGCCCATCCTTCCCCTGGAGAGTTGGTGGATTTTGAACTGTGTACCTTTGGATTTGTAGTGCAATTCTATACCACTAGGCCACCAGAGCTTTCGATAGTGCAATTATAGTTGTGGTGTTGTTTTTTACTGCCGAGTCAGAAATAAACCGTAGCTGATCCCCCAGCAGGTTCTTAGAAGCTCTGCTGTGGTCTACACGCCTGGTGGTACGACACTCCAGGTGGGGCTTGAAGCACCAGTGGAATTGCTTCTGGCATCACATTAACCTTCTAGCCACCAAAGACAAACATACATAGAGGAATGGTGTCCAGAGTTCACATTTGCTAGGATCTCTTGATTTTTACAATAAATTTGAGCAATAGAATGAAAGTACCTCTTTTTTTAATTGTTTACCATTCATGCCTCATGTACAATGAAATTGCCCTTGTTGATAGCAAGGATTAGTGTTGCAGACCAAGGGCAAAGCATTTTTATTAGTATTAATAATGAGACAGAACACCAAGAATGTAGGAGAAGAACGAGGTAAAGCAGGAGGTGAACAGTTCTCGAACAACTGAAGTGAACTGGAGCGCTGGTCCTAGCTTCCCTGTGTCTTTACTGAAAATTGCCAGGGAGCAAATCACGGAGAGAATTCAATACAAATGAAGCTAAGCTCTTTCTATTGAAAACTTTCTACTTGACTCAGGAGGGAGGGGTGAGCAAATACAATATAAGAATCCTGTAAATGCTTAAGGATTGCCTTGGTGCCTGCCACTGTAAACATTTAAGGATTGCCTTAATGCTTCAGGGTGAATTCCAGCTTGTATTAGCCTCCCTCACATCCTGAAGTAGCATTTGGTATATTATAAATATTTAGTATGAAATTTAGCTTTCTACATATCAGTGTTTCAGAAAATCAATGAACATACTTTACACATTGAAACAATGCCTAATTGATAGAAAACCCCCAACACGACCCTTGCTGCAATCAAGTTAATTGTAACTCAAAGGATCCTTTGAACAGAATAGAATTGCTCCTTTAGACTTCTAATGGTAGAAATCTTTATGAGAGAAGAATGTCTTAGCTTTCTGTGGAGCTATTAGTGGATTCAAACTATTAATCTTTTGGTTAGCAGTCCAACGCTTAACCCACATTTGTTGTTGTATACCATGGAATTGAAACTGACTCATAGCTGACCCTTCAGTGTGTTTTCGGTCAGTAAATTGCACAGGAGGAGATTGATCATCCTTCTCCTGTAGAGCACCTGGTGGATTTGAATCACGTGGCTTTGGAATTGTAGTGCAGCTTCTTTTCATTAGGCCTCCGGAGCTCCCTGTTGTTGTGATAAGCCATTAAGCCAACTATGACCCATAGTGACCCTATGAACAGTGGCTTTGAACCCTGCCCTATCTTGAGCCAATGTCATCATCTCTGACACACCTGACCATATTGCCATAGTCACCCTGTCAATCCATCTCGTCCAGGGTCTTTCTCTTCTGTGCTGCCCCTCTACTCTTGTATGACATCCTTCTCCAAGGACTTGTGACTTGACCAAAATACACGAGATGGAGCTTAAAATCCTTACCTTCAAGGAGCAATCTGGTTTTACCCTTCCCAGAACAGACCTATTTGTTCTCTCAGCAGTTCATGGTATGTTCAGTATTATTCTCCAGCACCACAACAGAAAGGCATTGATTCTTCTTTCATTTTTATGTATTGTCCAGCTCCAAGATGTATAGCAAGTAATTGAGAAGACCATGGCCTGGATCAGGCACATCTTAGTCTCTAGATTGATATTGCTCTTCAGCACTCTGGTGAGATCCATGACAGCAGAATCTTCCTGAAGCAGAATCTTCTTTTGACTTCATGACGTCTGGTTCTGAGAGTGCTGATTGTGAATCCAAGCAAGATGAAATCATTAACAACCTCAATTCTTTCTCCATCTATCATTATGCTGTCTATTGGTCTTGTTGGTAAGGATCTTTGTTTTCTTGATGTTGATATGCAATATCAATTGAAGGCTGCAATCTTTATCCTTTGCATCAAAGACTTGAAGTCCTCCTCAATTTCAATGAGCAAAATTGTGCCATCTGCATAATGCAGGTTGTTGATGAATCTCCCCCTCTAATCCTGATGTTACATTCCTCTGTTACATTCCTCTTCATAAAGTCCAACACCTCTAGCATGATTTGTTTCACACATATATTGAAAAGGTATGGAGAAAGGGTACATGCCTGACCTACAGCTCCTTACCACTAGGCCATAGAGCTGTTATTGTTATTATTTTTTTTTTAGTATTGTCTATGAACCTGGAGAGAGGATAAAAGACACCCAAGCATTGAGGACTCTCCTTCATAGGGTCGCTATGAGTCGCCTGCAACTCGACGGCACTTAACAACAAACAATATTGTCTACTCAGAACTGAGCGATAACGGAACCTCCCGTGGGTTTTCAAAGCATTAAATCACATGGAAGGAGATTGCTCACCTTTCTCCTTGGAGTAGCTGGTGGATTGGAACCTCATACCTTCAAGTTGACAGTGCAGCTTTTTACCAGTTGGCCACCAGAGCTGTTGTTATCAGCGCTCTAAAGATGGAGATTAAAATACAGATAACCAAAACCAAGTGCCTTTCTTTCTTGCCACAGAGAGGGATGGAACCACAAGGAATATCTCAGCAACCTTGACCCTTGAAATCTACATTGCCTTTCAATCTTTGTCCTCTTTTCCTGCCTTTATGTTGAACTTTTATTTTTTTCCACATTGAATAGTTTGAATATCTTTTAGGTGTCCCCACATCAATTATTCCTCTATTTATTTATTGAAAGTGAAGATGTGACTTCCAAAAGCCTGGCTTGGTGACAATGACAATGAATGTATGACCTTCGGCAGGTTACTTCACCTCTTTCTTGTATACTAGCTCACCACAGCCAGAATGTGGGGATTATTTCTGGGCCATGCGGGAATCCTTCTGTTGGAAAGGCTAGAGAAAGCATTCCAAAGAAAAGTTACTCTCTGTGGATGGGTCCTTATTCCAGGTTTATGCCAATTCAAGGCTTAGAAGCTAGCCTTCATTCAAATACTTTCTCTTAGAATTCAGATTCTTCCATTTTGACCCTATTCTCAGACTTCAACAAGCTTACAACATGCTTGTAGCTGCTCCATAAACCTCAGGTTCAAATCCCAAAAGACGGCTATCTGCCTTTGTCCAGGCATCTCCAGCAGAGGAAAAAAAAGAAAGACAATGAAACCACACAGAACCCTGTATGGACTATGCTGAAGCCGATTGGAACTTGTGTTTGTCCCTGAACCAATCACTATGAGTCAAGGAATGGGAGGTTCTTATTGGCTTAGGCTCTTTGTATAATAGGAGTGAAATTTCACAGAGGTAAAAACTGAGAATGATTATTTACTTTTATCTTGCTGTGGTTCTCAAGTATTTTATAAATTCTAGATATAAGTCCCTTATCTGACATGTCATTACCAAATACTTTTTCCCAGTC